>NC_080417.1:59063943-59363943 GCF_029873635.1 Malania oleifera | reverse complement strand
CAACACAAAATAATGGTATCATTTTCCAAATGTAGGTGAGATAAATTCAAGGAAATCAAATAATTTGAAATTATCACCCCTGAGAAGTGCTAAAGGGAAATGGCTTTGCATAACATTTTTCTAAGACTTTTCATCACAATAATAAAAAGATAAGGAGATAAAGGATTCCCTTGAAGCCATCCTATGGAGCTGTGAAAGTGGCCTGTTGGCTCCTTTTAAATAATGATGGAGAAATTTGGTGTAGATTTGCAGGAAGTATCAACTTCCTCCATTTTCCCTTAAAGCCCATGTTAGATAAAATATTCAGCAAACAACGTACCCTAGTTAACATAATCAAAATCATTTCTCCAAATCAAACTCACATAAGTATCCTTCTCTCCTTTTTCTTTTCTAGAATTCAGCACATTCATTAGCCAAGAAGGAAGCATCTAGGATTTGTCTAGTAGAAACAAATGCATGATGAATCTCTGAGATGATTGATGGCAACACTCTCTTTAGCCGTTTGGAAGAATCTTAGCAAGAGTTTAATAAATTGATCTAAACAAATTGATCGGTTTGAAGTCTAAAAGGTTAACTGCACCCTTTTTTTTGGGAGAAAGTACAATGAAACTAGAGTTCAAGATTTTCTCCCATTTATTGAAATAGAAGAAGTCCTTGAATGCAGCCATCAAGTTGAATTTGAAGGTTTTCGAACACTTTTGGCAAAAAGCAACGGTAAAGCCATTGAAACCCAGTGCTTTGTCCCCATCAAGGAATTTGATAACTTTCATCACTTCATTTTTCTCAAAAGGGGATTCAAGTTCTTGTTTCTCAATGGTGGAAAGCTTATTGAAGTCTTTTTCTTTTATTTGAGGCCTCAAAGGATGTGGTTTTGAATATAATTATTTGAAGTATCTAACAATTTTTTTTTATTGTAACATTGGTTGATGAAGATGTTGTTGCCATCCGCTAGTTAGGAAATGTGATTGTATTTCTTATCAATTGATTTTTATTACTATCTTTCACCGTAACTCCCTTATTTTGAGTCTCCAAGAACTCTCCTCTAAGTTAAAAGGTTAAGGAGACATTCTTTGGCTTTCGTCCTTTTTGCCAAAGTCTTAAGCACCAAGCTATTCAGCTCCATTCCAATCATCAATGTCCTCTGCCAATTTAATTTTTTTTCTTAGAGAATTCAACAAGGTAAGTGGCTCTCCACTCTATAAAACGTAGTTTTGAACTTTTGAGGTAAGATGTAAGAAGATGAAGCTTGAAAGTTAAAACCTCCACTCTATTAACGTCAACCAGATATTGCCAAATTTGAAGGTTCCCCAATTTATTCCTCTACAATCAAGTAAAATAGAAGTATGAACAATATTATCATTATTACTTGGCTAGTAAGTAACCCAATAACAAACGCAAGTAGTCTAATACACGTGTTACACATCATAATCTGGAATTCAGCATACACTGCATATTCTCTGAGGCTCTGCACTGCACTGCACTGCACTGCACTGCACAAAGGAAATCACAAACTCAAAATGTTGAAACACACCAACATAATAACTCCTCATCACGATGACTAAAGGTTGATTCATGTATTTACAACAAAGAAGAGCCCATAGTTATTTACAAGATTGCCCAAGCGATCGCGCCGCCCCTCCGTCCGAACGTTTTCCCACGCCTGCTTTCCCCCAAACAACAAATAAAAATAAAATTAAGTAGTGGAAGATCTACTGGAAGTGCCCTTGAAAATATCAGAGACAATGGTTTCCATAATCTTCCCTCGCCTCGGCGGGAGATGGCTGTAGGAAGATGCGCATGAGGGTTTGGGGGCGGGGGGTTTGGCTGGCCGGTCGGCGGGGGTGGGTGTCTTGCCGGAGCTACTCATACTACAACTCTTCTTCTTCTTTTTTCTTCTTCTTCTTCTTCTTCGCTAACTTGCTCGCTCTCTGATTGCGCACTCCAGTCTCCACTCTTTAAGGGCGTGCTGGGTGGTGGATGACGGGACGTATAAGGGTTAGGTGCGACGAATTCTCCTTAGCCGCTCCACTAACCATATTATTTATTACGAGCAATGCTACTCTAAACCGTCTGTTACCAACACACGTGATACAATAATAGTCAAAACGACCAGTTTTTTTTTCCGGTCCTATTTTTTAAATTAATATATTAAATGATATTCTATTTGAAAAAATATTTTTCAAAATGACGTTGACATAATCTCGCTATTTGGTCTAACGAGATTTGTCACGTGTCAATACCAATTTTTTTCTTAGACAAATCTAATTGGACCAAGTAACGAGATTTGCTTGGCACGCGTCAACACTCAATTGTGCTACCGAGATTTGTTTAAATCTCGTTAGACCAAACAGTAAGATTTACTGTGCATTTAAATTTTTTTTTATTAATAATCCAAAATATGTCATTTTTAAAAAAAATTTTAACTACAATTTGTAACATGGATTTTTTAAATTTTTTGTGTTCTCCTTTTTTATTTATTTATTATAATAATAATAAATTAAATTTTTAGATCGAATAATCATTTATTAATTTAAATTTTCACATAGAATAAATTAAAAATTTTATTTTAATTAAAATATTTTTTTTATCATAAATTAATATAATAGTCATACGCTATAAATGTATACTAATAACAAGAATATTTTTAATTAAAAATAATTATTATTGAAATTGTTAACTAAAAATATTAATAATTATAATTTAAATTATATTTAAAACTAATAATAACACTTATTTAAATATAATCAAATGTCACTTATAATTTTCAGGGCTTCTCCAATCAAACGTTTATTATTAACACTTAACGAATTCCAAGTCACTTATTTATTTGTCTTGATTGTAGTAGATGATACAATTTGTGCATGTAGAATTCATGGTACTTATTTGGCGTCATCACTATGAATTTCATGCAACCATTATTTATTTGTCAAATAATGTCTTAATGAAATTTATAAAATATGAGTTTGTAACAGCAAGAGACAACCGATGAATGGATTTTTTTGCTTTAATATATTTTGCATTGATTGATCCTTATCCAAATACAATGACCAACTTTCAATAGGAATGAGTCACGTAGTAGTCATTATATGCTTATTACAGGACAAGGTTCCAATCTCACTGTCTCAACCTCAATGCCAAGAATTTAGAAAGACGCGTGGTCGTACCATCCTAGTAGCCTCAATGTCTTCTTTACTAATTATCGTTTCCCTTCTTCTTCTTCTTACTTCTAAAGATATAATTAATTAATGGCTAAAGTGTACCAGTGGAGATCATCAGCAATGGCTTTGATCAGAGCATTTTCTAGGTGCCTTATCCGTCTTGTTCAGGTAATTACATTCAGTTTTGATCTTATTTTATTTGTCGTTTTTACAACTTACATATATATATATATATATATATGCTTCTCCTCTTGTAATTGTTTAGAAAAGCTGAAAGCTCCAACCTACCTTCAGATTATACATTCTGGAAGTCCTAAAACCGCATCTCTCATTTGATGTGGTCTTCTAGATTTGTACGCCATGTGTGTATAAGATTTGTTTATTTTCTCTTTGGCTTGTACGGCTCATTAACTATCTTGCAGATATTAGAAAAGTTGCAGCCTTATACAAAGATAATTTTTTGGCCTTAGTAGCATGTTGAAACCCCCCAAAAAAAAATTCCTTTCGTTGCTTGAATAATTTTCCTAAATAGAAACAAAAATATGGCTTTTAATACTTGATAACATCAATATCCATATCCTTTGAATCCAAAGTATTAATGTTATCAAGTATTAAAAGGATGATTAGCTTATCAATTATTTTCTTCATTTATCTTAGATTAATCTTCACTCATTAGTTAATTAACTATTTGATTTAGGGATGAGGTTAGCGAATCCTAGTTCAGCTAGATTTTAAACATTGAGTTGGTTCAAATTATAGAGGTGTTTGTACTTATCTAAGTCCTTTTTTTACACTTGTTACCCCCACTATTTCGTTGAATTAATTTGAAGTAGATCTGTGATCATAATTTTTTTTTAACAATGTTTCACATGTGTAGGCATGTAAGCTTCTTGATGAGAAGTGGTGTCCCAAATTTGTGGTAATTGTTGCTCAGAAGAATCATCACACCAAGTTTTGCCAAGCTAGTGGGTGTCCAGACAATGTTCTTCCTTGTAAGCACACATGCTGAAATGCTCTCTACGTATGTGCACGTGCTGGAATGATTGTGAGTATAAAAACATGAAGTTGTTGTATTAATTAAGAACCTGGTTTTTTATAGTCGAATTTTCATGTTTTTTGTTTATGCTGAATTTAATGTACATGATTGATCTTGAGCTACAACTAAATTGTTGGTGCATTTTTGGTTGTCTATCTAGTTAGTTTTCATTTATCTACCCCTCTCATATTGACCTACTATTTGGATTGGTTCTAATTAATACTAAAATCAATGCATCTTAACCCCTTTCATGTTTTATCTATGAGATCAACTAGAGATGTACTCAGGAGGACTCTGCTACAGTCCAAAGGAATACTGTAGCTATAGATACCATGTTTTCAAATGTGAACTAGTGCCTAGCTAAAACACCGCTATTTCTTTCTTCTTCCGTCTTCTGGGGACTTGTGGGTTGGGAGATATAAACAAATTCTTAAATTGACTATTTAACAATCCAGAATCCCAGTGACATTTTCATATGTTTTTTAGGTGGGATAATTAAATTTATTTATGCCTTTCAACCACGTATGCCAATTGTAATTATTTTATTATTTGCTTTAATTTACTGGGGATCACAATGCCCACACATTACCATGTGTTGTTAGATGAGGTTGATTTTTCTATAGATGACCTGTAGGATCTTGTTTATACTCTGTCATATGTGTAAGTAGATTCAAGCCATTGTAGCTACTGAAATAATGGTTATTAAATAGTTTAATTAAAAATAATCTTGTTATTAGTGTATATTTATAACATTTGATTGTTATATTGTTGACTAGTGACTCCCATTCCCCATATTCAGTCATGCACTTTGAGTTATTTATTTGTTACTAAACCAATATTCTATAATATGAATAATATCAAGTAAGTATTATAGCTCAAAATTTAATATACATATCCACCTCACAACTTACAAGCTTATGTTCTGGTTAACTAATTTTTAAAATATAAAATTTGATCATTAATGTACAAAAATTAAATTATAAATTTATCATTTGTTGTTACAAAACTTAAATTATAATTTTTATTTGTTGTTGAACCAACATTCTATAATATGAATAATATTATTTAGCGTGGTGTGGGCGTCCAATTATATAAAGAATCATTACTGTAAAAATTTCGGTAGAGTCTCCTTTTAAAAAAAGACCATATCCCTTCCATGAACCTACTAAAAGAAAATATTTTTCCGAGACAATCGATACCAGTATGTTCACAAATTTCATTCACAACTTTCATGCACATTCAATGTATCAAATTATTGCAAGAATTTCAGCAGAGTCTCCTTTTAAAAAATGACCCTATCCCATCCATGCACCAACTCAAAGAAAATATTTTTTCTAGACAATCGATACTAGTATGTTCATAAATTTCATTCACAACTTTCATACACATTCAATGTATCAAATTACTGTAAAAATTTCGGCAGAGTCTCCTTTTAAAAATGACTATATTCCATCCATGCACCTGTTCAAAGAAAACATTTATTCTCGGCAATTGATACCAGTACGTTCACAAATTTCATTCAAATTTTCATGTATAAGTCCATGGGAAGCAATACATAAGAGCACTTATTCAAATCCATGCAACTGCTAAAAGAAAATAATTTTAATCGGGAATGTGGGAATGGTCACAATATTCATTTACAACTTTCATTCACACCTGTCATACAAAACTTTCATTCATATATGCATGCTGTGAAAAATAAATAAATATTCCTAACTATACATAAATAATACAACGATGCTATACAAATGAAATAAAAATAATCGATCCTACTACTTCGTGTCGCATGGAGGTCGTCTCTAGTTTCGGGGTGGCTACCGTCTGCATCTGCCCTCTCCTGGCTGCTCCTCTACGTCTGGTGTCTTCTCTCGTCAATGTGTTGTATGTCTAGCAACTCCGCCAATAGGTACTACATCATCTACGTCCATGCGAGGCGTATGGGGAGACAACGTATATGAAGGCTCCGGACAAGACCGAGGTGGCATAGTGGGTGCATCCACCTCCTCTATATCGAGAAGGTCATCTAATAGGTATGACATCGAGGGGGTCGAAGCAGAGTCATACGGGGCTTCTGTTTTTCTACTAGATGAACCTGCAATGTCAGCCCCTGTCAAAGGTGCATATGGTGCAGATGGGCCAAATATGTACTTTGCCTATACAATCGGCGATGAGAAGGCCGGACTCAATGAACGACTGGACAAAGTTACTCGACCTCGTCGTATTGGAGCTGGTCGACCTCCACGTGCAGGCGGGGCAGGTTGCTGTCTAGGGATTTGTTAGTTATCCTCGTGAACAAGGTCCAATCCAACTGTCACTAAGCTCTGAACTGTTGGATCTGGAGAGAGTAGATCAACCTCGTGTAGTACGTCTACCTACAGTATACAAAAAAAATTGGTTACCACATTGACATTGTAATGTAGACAGTAAAAAAGTAGGTGTTCACTAAAGTATTCTTATGAAGCTCATATAGACAGCAACAGTCCTATCCATGAAGCATCGTTTGATGGACCTATACCACGTATAGTATGGGTCATTCGAATGCATCGGACCGTCCTCTGCCACTCCATGTATAAAGTATTCTCACCGATGAGGCCATGTAGTCACGTACATCTAGTGCTCTCTTGCCCAGTCTGTAAACCCTTGACTGCGTCCACCAATGTCATGTAGGTCCTCCCCATGTACATCTACACCCAACATCAAAAAGCGCTTGGGAATGTACTGCTGATAGCCAAACTAATGCATAACTTCGTCAAAGAGATACCACTGGATAATATGAAAGCATATAAGTCACACTCGATCTACCCACAAGTCCCTCTCAGCTGCATAATCAGTGGGTAGGTCGGCTAGAATATCAGCCATGTAGGGTGTCCATATGAACTACACTTAAACATAAGTAAAATGTAAGAGAACTATATGTATCTAATAGAAAACGATTATGATGTGCTACACTTGAATTGGACTATACCTCATGCTCTTGGTGCATGTCAAACTCACACCTGTACCAGGGCAACATGTGTTGCGCAACCGATGGTGCCCTCAACTCATCCCTCCATCTATACAAAATTGAATGTAAGTTAATAGGTGTAACAACTAGTATATACTACGAACTAGTATTCGTAGTACTCATAACACGAATGCATTGTACATGAAGTTACTAACCGGAATGCGAGTGGGACTGGGTCAATCAGGCGACCGTGCTCGTAACTCTTGATATGCAGGACACCACGACATGTAGGAGCTAAGGATGTGAATCTATCCCAAGCCCAAATCTATAGTAAGTGGAGTGGGCCAGAGATCTCCCTCTGATCGCAATCAGCAACGCGACACATCTTCCTGTAAAGCCATGTTAGTGTCACAGACCCCCAACTATACGAGCAAATCTCTGTCAAGTCCGCAAGTAGTGGAAGGAACATCAGATACCCAAAACTCCCTGACAGGTCACAAAACAGCGTCCGACATATCAAACGCAACAAGTGGGCTCGTGCATCTATTGGGAGCTGAGAAAACATCTCCCCCTCCAGAAAACAAATGCGGATATTAGCACCAACCAACTTGCTAGCAGGTGGTACCACCCCTAACAATTGTTCACACATATGGCGTAGTGCTCCTTCTTGGCCGACTACCTCCTCCTTTATTGGTCCAGTAGTACGACCAGTGACAAGCCTCCCATCAATCGGTAGGCCGAACAAAATCACAATGTCCTGGAAGGTGATAGTCCCCTCCCCGTGCGGTAGGTGGAACGTGTGCGTAGCTGGTCTCGATCGTTCCACAAAAGTAGTCACTAGATGCCAATATGATATATCCCATAAAATCCCGCATCTCGTATTCATCTAACGATCCGGGTGTCTGCATCTATCTAGTGAAGGACTAATTATGTGCCCCCTCAGCAGTATAAGGAGTCGATATGAGAATCAACCCACGCTCGGTTGGACCGGTGCTTATTGCCTAGTTAAATACAATCAATATAATAATAATATGACATCTACACAAATGCTTATAAGTGATAAGTCAGTGCAAAGGACCAATTGCATCCCTAGGTTGGGTCCTTCTTGGACACCATGTGCGGTTATGTCCTTCTTGATGACATATGCTGCACGTGATATTCTTCCTACCTTCCCTTGCGTCCATCTCATTGTGTATACATGAGCTTCTAGGCCGACCTTTGTGTCGAGCATATGCAGGATTCACCTGCAAAGTCGCCAAGGAGGATGCTGGCCAATACATCTTGTGCATAATTGAATGAAAATCCGCGGCATATGTTGCATAATGCTCGGCAGTGGTCCAATATGACTTAACATACTGGACAACATTTAGTCATGTCTCTGCATAAGCAACGAGAAGGTGGGAGCAGGGAAAGTGTTAAGTTTGCCACTTCCCACATGAGCATTTGTGTTTACCCTAAATGCTCAAAGTTTGGACGTTGTTTCCTTTATGTGGCCCTAATTGCGCGATTGTGATGCCAAAACTACCCTTAGATCGATTAAACGTTGTGACTCGATGTCCGATCGTCTTCAGCTTCTTTCTTTCCATCGCCAGCAGGATATGCAGTGTGAATGCATTTCCTCTAGATATTGCGTTATAAGTAGCCTCCCATCATATATTGAAATAATGTACAACACGATAAAATGTTAGTTTCACAAGGACTGTTATTGGGAAGCTATGAGTGCCTTTCAGTATTGCTTTGAAACATTCCACAAGGTTAGTGGTCATGTTCCTATACCTTCTTCCACCGTCGTGGCATTTGATTCACATATGAGGAGGGATATGATAAAAAAATGACTTTGCTGGTTCTCCACCCTCATCGAATATCCTCTCCATCCATTTGTCAAAATTTTTTACCTGATGCTCCCTTCCCGCTCGCTTAGCCATGCGCTTAAGATTAACACTCCGTACTTTTGTATTAAAGTTACTGACCACGTGTCGAAGGTAGAATCAGTGGTGGGAATGTAGTGGTTGCCAATTAGGATTGTGTTGCACTGCAGTGAGAATTCTTGGATGTCGATATGATATAAGGCAAATGTCGTCCCTATCGATAATGGAACGAAGACAACACAAAAACCAATTCGATGTGTTCAGGCTTTTCTCTTGGACAATAGCAAATGCAAGGGGAAATATTTGCCTATTTGCATCCGGGCAGGTCGCAATTAGGAGTTTGCTTTTGTACTTACCATACAAGTGTGTCTTGTCCACACATATAATAGGAGGGCAGTGCTGAAAACCCTGAATAGATGCTGCAAACGACTAAAATACGGATACAAAAGTTGTAGAGTTCTTTGAATACAATTTATTTAATTTACACCTATGGCCAATTCGAATTGGTCGAACCAGTTGAGTACTATAACTAACACCTTCTACTCTAGTGATTATTTCCCCGTATATACAGCAACACCATCACCGGAACACTACTTGAACTTCTTGTTATTTAAATCAACCCTCAGGAAATAGAAAAGACGTAAAAAAAAAAAAAAAAAAATTGTATATGTAAACGCATGGCGTAATAACTCTTTTCATTCATGGTAAGTTGATCAACTATAGTATTGACTCCATTAATTATGCAATAATCCTTTAAAATAAAGTCTAGCGTGCAACATTTGTTAATTATTCGGCAGATGGTTTATACACTTTGAATATTTTGGGTTCTTGCATATCACAAACCATGCAGCAGATATCTTATGAGTTTCTACTACATGCAATTCACAAGTCACTGAAATAGCCATGTAGGTGGCATTCAGTTCAATCAACATGCACTCCTAATCAACTACCAGCATGCATTTCACAATATTGCATCAATCATGTAGTTGACGTTTCAGATTTATCATGCCCACATAGTATATTCAACTGTATATTCGTTATTAATTTTTGTTAATGATATTTTTAAAATGTTTTAAAAGGCTCAATTGAGGCCCAACGCAAGGCATGCATAAAACGCATTGAGACTCAATCGAAAATACCATATTCAAAAAAGGGTAACGCATTACATGCTGAGGCCAACACATTTTTACGAAAAAGAGCGCTTTTTGCACCTTTTTAGTTGATGGTTATGTATCTTGGGTGTGTGATTTTCAAGTTAGAATTGGTTAGAAAATTTGAACTACATGTTTGTATAAAAGAAATTTCATAATATGAGTTTATTTCGAAACAATAATTCATTTTCAATTAAAATCCAACCAATAATTCATTTTTTCTAATACCAAATTTAAAACACTAGATTACAACATACTTTTCAATTAAATTACACGTCACACATATAACAAATCAAAGAAAGTTTTGATTATTATTTTATACTTAATATAATTCACATTATTACTTTTTAATTAACAACAATACATATATGCGCATGTGAATGTGAGTTTGCATATGTATATTTGCATACATATATAAGTATGTGAGTATGTGTATGTATAGATGTCTAAGTGATTATTGTGTTATTGCAGGTCAATAAATTTTATAAAAATATTAATAACATTAATATATGTGTGAGATATATTATATATCCACTTATATAATATTAAAAATGTAATAAAAATTTTAAAAATTATAACTAATATAATAAAATTTGATCTCTACTCCTAGATAATTTGAGTTCCAATGATAGCCAATAAAATTAGCTGAATTTGAATAAATTATCAATTAAAAGTTTGTTAAATTGGATTGACAAAAGATTAAAAAAAAAAAAAGGATATGAGTAAGAATAAGCTCAACCAAATATAATTTTGTAATTGTCAAGCCGAGCCAAAAATTAAATTATATTTGACAATCATAAATTTTAAATTTCAAAATAAAGTTTTTGTAAGTTTAAAAGAAATATAAAATAATTCGAGATTATTAAGTTTTATACTTAGATAAGGTCAAATGACAATTTTAAAAATTTAATCACAAATTAAAATTGAATTATTAAGAGAACATTTATTAAAAATTGTGTGAAATAATTTGTGACTTTCTTCTTTTTAAATATTTTAGCATTAATATTTAGAAAATAAATGTGAAGTGTCAATAATTTCTCTATTTATCATAAATATATATAAAAAAATTCATAAAATAATTTTAATTTTAAAATTTTAATAAAATTATAAATTTTTTTCAGCTCTCATTATCTCTTAAAAGGGAAAAAATTTAAAAATGTGGAAATATGCCCATAAGTAGAACCTAATAATTCAAGTATCTATCAAACTGCCATATTCAAAATTTGAGATGATAAAATATATATATTTTTTGAAATTTTTATAGGCTGTGTAATATTCATGGATATGGAGATGAATTTACTCAACTATATTTAATAAATCAACATATAACAATTTTAATTTGATAAAATACAAGTAATGAAATAAAAGCCTTACCTTAGATGGGGGTTTCGAATGCAGCTTCCAAACAACAAATCAAAAGAAAAATACTAAATTGTGAATCTATTATAACAAATCTTCAATAGGTACTGCAAATTAATCAAGAAGAATCAATGAAAATAAAATAGATTTAGGGTAAGAAATACAGAGCCCATTTCTCCCCTTTTATTGCTTACTCGAGCTCCCGAATGGTCACCTACCACTACAAACAACAACTTGCTAGCCCGCTGCTGCTGCCATCCTCCTCCCTACTAGACTCTTTGCCTCTTCACTGTGTGTTCACGAGGGAAGCGAAGGAGAAAGGAGGAGTTGGAGGGTGTCAAGGAAAATTTCGTTGGACCAATAAGCGAGATTTGCCACGCATCACCCAACGATCAGTCGTTCCATTTCCCAAGAAAATCTCACTGCTTGGTCTAGCGAGATTTTCCTTGACATGCGTCAACGTCCGATTTGCCTGACCCTTTAAATCTCGCTGCTTGGTCCAATGAGATTTGTTTAAATCTCGCTAGACCAAGCAATGAGATTATGTGAGCATCATTCTAGGAAATATTTTCCCGAACAGGGTATTATTTAATATATTATTTTAAAATAAATATAAAATGGGAAAAAACTCTCAAAACGACTCACGTTTCAGCCACTCTCCTCTGCTATTAGGTGAGCCAGTGATGTTACAGCCTCCTCATTCTTAGCTTTTCTCCTATTACTAGTGTTGGGCACCATGCTGCATTTTATGGATAGATGCATGCACGCAAAACTTTAAACACAAAAAAATTCATCTTTTTTTAAGCCTTGATTTTAATGTAAGAAATTTTTCGTATTTCGTTTGTTAAATTAGGATCTTTAACTATCATGATCATCACATGTATTAGCTTTATACAGAAAAAATAAAAGTTCAAGAAAACCATATCAGAATCGGCCATAACGTAAACTAGTCTTTGAAGAAGGCATGTAGGAATTGTTTCTCTTGCTTAACCCTCTTTCTATCTCTATTCTTCACCAAATTGTATGGGTAAACTAATGAGAAAAATATTGGTGGTAAGAGGATAATTTCCAACCCTATACATATGGTCATTATCCCACTCCCCATAAAAGCAAGCATTGATAGGAAAAAAACCCTTCCACTTCCCCATTAACACTCATACAATTTTAAAAGCCAAAAGTCACCTTAATCCAGTAATCCAAAATATCCATTGCCCTTTCAATTCATAATTCTATATTCTCCCACTTGACCCATATGCATGACATTTATTTGGATTAAGAAGATAACCATAATATGCGCATAACATTAGTTTTTTCATACTTTAGTGAGATTATAATAATATCATAATTAAATAACTTACCAACATGAGTCATGGCGGTAAATATCAATAAGGAGACATCTTCCCTTCCATGTGTTACAATGTTAGCAAATTACATAATTATAATCCATAATAGGAAGTAGCTGTAATGTCCCCGTAATTTCTTTGTCAAAGACGATTCCTGTTATCAATAATCCATCTCCATAATTGCGTAATTGATGGTAAGCAGGAAAAAATGTCAGAAACACAATTAACAATATCTCTATAAATGTTATGGAACAAAACATAAAGATCCAAAAACATACATCAGGGATTACAACAAAGACCCATGCAAACAACATGTTCTTTAAATGTCTTTGGTGCTAACTTGGCCTTTAGTCAAAGGATCTGCAATCATGAGCTCAGTCTTTATATATTCTATAAACACTATTTGTTTACAAACTTCCTCCTTAATGGCCAAATATTTGAGCTCTATGTTCTTAGAGTCATTAGAATATTTATCGTTCTTAAAGAAAAAAAAATTGCTACGGAGTTATCACAATATATTCTTAGCGGCCTAGAAATACTGTCGACAATTCCAAGTCCCGAGATAAAAATTCTCAACCATAAATTATGAACTGTGGCCTCAAAGCATGCCACAAATTCAACTTCCATAGTAGAAGTTGCTATGATAGCCTATTTGACGCTTTTCCATGACATTGCTCCTCTAGCTAATAAGAATAAGTAACCAAAAGTTGACTTCCGACTATCAACACAACTAGCAAAATTTGAGTCGGAGTAACTAATCACCTCCAACTGATTAGACCTTCGATATGTGAGCATATAGTGTCTTATTCCTTTCAGATATCTTAAAACCTTCTTTGTAGCTCTCCAATGCTCCATTCCAGGATTACTTTGGTATCTTCTAAACATTCCAACTGCAAAACTAATGTTCGGTCTCATACAGGTTTGAGCATACATCAAGCTTCCAACAATAGATGCATAAAGAATATTTTCCATTTTTTTTTATTTTTTAATGCATTTTGTGAACAATCCTTTTCATTGAACTTGTCCCTTTTGCAAATAGGAGCAAGAGTGGTCGCACATTTAGCCATATGAAGTCTTTCTAGAACTTTATTGATATATCCCTTCTGACACAACCCTAACAATTTGCGTGGTCTATTACGAAATATTTCAATTCCTATCACGTAAGTTGCCTCACCCATACCTTTCATTTCAAAGTTCATAGAAATAAATTTCTTGGTGTCCTTCGGTAAACCAAGATCATTACTAGCAAGCATTATTTTGTCAACATAAAGAATCAAGAAAATAAAATTGCTCCCATTGACCTTTAGATTTATACACCGATCAATGAAATTTTCCTTAAATCCAAAGGAGGTGATGGTATCATTAAACTTAAGATACCATTGTTTGGAAGCTTGTTTAAGTCCATAACTTGAGTTCTTTAATTTGTATACCATATGCTCCTTTCCTTTAATGAAGAAATCTTCAGGTAGATCCATATAAACCTCTTCATCAAAATTCCCATTCAGAAAAGTAGTTTTCACATCCATTTGGTGTAACTCTAAATCCGCTCGAGCCATAATGATCATAAGAGAATCCTTTTTTGATACAGGAGAGAAAGTCTCTTTATAATCAGCACATTCCTTTTGAGTGAAACCTTTTGCAACAAGTCTAACTTTATGTCATTCAACATAACCATTGTAGTCGTGTTTGGTCTTAAAATCCCACTTACATCCGACTATCTTAAAACCTTCAGACAAATCAACGACATCCCAAAATTTATTTTGCTCCATTGATTTCAACTCATCATTTATAACATTGATTCACTTTTTTGAATCACTATTTTCAATGGCTTGTAAAAATGAAACCGGATCTTTACTTGTCCCTAAATCATAATCAGAATCTTACAGATATACCAAATAATCATCTGAAATAGTTGATCTCCTTTCTATTTTAAATTTCCTTAATGCTATTCCTTGTGATTGTTCTGTAATTGGTTTATTAGTGACATTCTCATTATGGAGTGACTGATCACTAGATTGTTGTTCAATGCTATCATACTGTCTAATAACTGGAGAAATACAAATTTCTGTTGAAGTTCTGGGCATCGAGATAGGCACCCGAACTTCTTCATTGACCACATTACATGATACATCACTCCCACTAATTTCACCATTCTCAAGGAATCTAGCATCTCCGGTTTCAACAATTCTTGTACTATGGTTAGGACAGTAAAACCTATACCCTTTGGACTTCTCTAGGTAACCAATAAAGTATCCGCTTACAGTTCTAGAGTCCAATTTCTTTTCATGTGGATTATTAACTCTAACCTCTATTGGACAACCCCAAATATGAACATTTTTTAAACTCGGGTTCTTTCCCATCCATATTTCTAAAGGAGTCTTTTGAACTACCTTACTAGGAACCCAGTTAAGCAAATAAACGATTGTCTTAAGAGATTCCATCCACAATGAAATGGGTACTAAGGAGTTACTTAACATACTCCTAATCATTTCCACAAGAGTAAGATTATGCCTTTCAGCACCCCATTCTGCTGAGGCGTACCAGACATTGTGTATTGTGCATAAATATCATTCTCTTCTAGGAATTTAGCAAACGGTCCTAGACATTGTCTTATTCCATCATACCTTCCGTAATACTCACCACCTCTATCTGATCAAATGATTTTCACCTTTCTATCTAATTGTCACTCAACTTCAGTAATATATGCCTTTGAAGCATTTATTACTTGAGACTTTTCATGCAACAAATAAACATAACCGTAACATGAAAAAGCATCAATGAAATTAATGAAGTACTTTTCTCCACCAAAAGATGGTGAGTCGAAAGGTCCACAAATATCAGTATAGACAATCTCCAAAAGTTTTCTACTTCTTGTGGCGCCTTTCTTTGTATGTTTAGTTTGTTTTCCTTTAATGCAATCCATACATACATTGAAATCAGTAAAATCAAGGTTTGAAAGAATCTCATCTTTTACCAATCTCTCCATTCTTTCTTTGGATATATGACCCATTCTTTTATGCCACAAGAAAGAGGAGTTTTCATTAACTTTGCTATGTTTAGTTCCAATATTGTGATGTAGGGTGAGGAGTGTTTCAAAAAAAGTTTTATTAAGATTAAATTTATATAACCCCTCCGATAAAACACCAGAACCTGCAAATAAGCCATTTCTCAACAAACGAAAACCCTTGTGTTCAAAGTATAAATCATAACCATCATAATCAAGTCTTGACATGGAAATCAAATTTCTAGAAATAGTAGGAACATAAAAAGTATCAAATAGGTCAAAATAGTGACCTTACTCTAAAACCAAACGTAAAGTTCCAACACCAACAACCGATACTTGAGTCCCATTTCGCAAGACTATAAAATGCTTATTTTCCTTTATGTTCTAGTTTGAAAGGTATCCCTGCATCGAATTTGAAACATGAATAGTAGAACTAGAGTCAATCTATCATATATTAGAAGGAACTTGTGTCATATTTGATTCAAAACATACATAAGCTAATAGCTTATCTTTCTTTTCGAACCAAACTCTCCATTTTAGCCATTTTTTCTTTAAATGCCCATAGCCATAATGGAAATAACATTTCGGTCCATTATGTTTCTTCTTGCGAGCCTCATTGCCATGAGAAGGTCTCGCAACCTTCAATGGATATTTCTTTAAACTCTTTTTCGGTTTCTTTCCTTTGCTTCCAACTCCATGACTCATAACATTAACTGAATATTGTCCTTGTTACCTAAGCCTTTCCTCTTCTTGAATTAACATACTCGCCAATTCATTCACATTCCACTTTTTCTTATTTGTGTTATAATGAATCTGAAATGACCCATACCGAGAATGCAAGGAAAATGAACTGAACAAGGAAACTTTCATCAACATTCATACCTAGAGATTTGAGTCTTGTAGTTAGATTGGTCATTTCAAGGACATGTTCATTCAATCCATGGCTACCATCAAATTTGATGGTGGTAAGTTCAGCCATTAATCTCCCTCCAAGGGACTTGTTCACCAAACTAAATCGATCTTCCACAGCCTTGAAATATTTTCTTAGAATTTTCAATTTGAGGAAGTGTTGACTTAATATTGTTTGCAATACACATTCGCATAAACATGATGCTTAATTTGTTTGATCTTTCCCATGATTTATACAAAACTTGCTGCTCCGCACTGCTTGTTTCAATAATAGCTACCGGTTTGTCAATTTGCAGTGCTAAGTCAAGATCCACAACACCAAGGTGACACTAAATCTGTTCCTTCCATTTAGAGAGATTAGTTCCATTAAAGATCAGAACATAAAAAGTTAACGAACGAAGAGAAACAGGAACTGACACTACAATAAATTATTACAACATTAATGCCTTGAGAAAAATAACTTTTATTAGTAATATTGCGTTCAATATGTGGATTAACTAATGCAATATACTAACATTCAAATTTGATGGTGATTTTCACTCACCTAGGTATAATTGATAACACTTTAAAGTTTATTTTGTTTGTCACCTTTGGCCATCCATTCCAATCTCACTATCATTATATCAATTATCCTAATTATTTTAATGATTACTTGAAAATTGGTGCACCTTTGGGTCAACCGTAATAATCAAATAATCATTCCATAATAATTTTTTTGCAAAAATCATATTTCAATTCAATATTTATAACTCTTCTCAACAACATCAGTTTGGTGACAACATGCTAACCATAATATAAGCATTGATTGATAAATATCCAAGCAAAAATTTGTCCATGTTCAAAGTAGATAAATAAATTCTCATAATAAGATTTTGATCATGAAAGATATACAAAATCGGGCCCATAATATTTTAGCCCTTGCATGCATAAATACATTTATTAACCCAATGCAATTGAGTCCATACTAAATTCAAATAATAAAGCATGCATAATGAAATATTCCCTAATTGTTATGACACCGTTTGTTGAGGTCGCGCTGATGACGTAGTAGTGGGGTCCAGTGATGATTGTGCTAAATTACAGTCAGGTAAATTCCTAGGGAAGTGGGGGTCCCAAGACAGAATTTTCCTTAGATACGTAATTAGCACAATATATCACTATGAAAGTGATGACGATTTCGGAATCATGATTGTTGGCCCAGTTGAGCGACTAGAGGGGAGGGGGGTGAATAGACGTTCTTTGTGGATGTGCAAACTTTCTACAAACACAAAAATACCAAGAGCAAGTGCATGAAATCATAGTGTAAATATGCAAGAGATCACAATAATAATAATATAAAGAGATATAAGAGAAAAAGCTTAACACAAAGATATTTACGTGGTTCGACACCCCGCCTATGTCCACGCCTTGAGACCAACTCAAGGATTCCCAAAATCCACTATGATCCTCCTTCGGGCGGAGAATCCAATACACAGTTGCTCACAAAGAGCTTCAACAAGGTGCTCACTTAGAGACACCCTACAATGGCTCACAAAGAGCTTTTCTTTTCAAGAAGTAGATGAGAAATAAATATGAATTTGAATGCTCCCTTTGAGCTGAGTATTATAACAAAAACCTTACTCAATGTCCTCTTATCAATAGAGTAGAAACAAAATTAAGATCAACACGAAGAGGGCAAGTGAGTGTATAAGAAAACCCTAGAAATGTAAGCACCAATAAATGATCTTGATACAATATTAACTTTCTTGGTGACGAATAAATGCAATTACTCCTATTTAAACACCAAATGGGTGAGGGGAATGCTGGAGAGCCATTGGGCATTAATTAATGTAAGACAAGGGTCAAACTAATCGTTCTGCAGCATTTAATGAACCCTGCTGCTTGACGTTCGTCAACGAAATCTGAAATTTGTCGACAAGTTCAGTCAATTCGTCGACGAAACCCTGTGTTCATCGACGAGTTGCTGGTTCTGAATTCAAGTACCTCTCAGTATCTTTTTGTCTATGAGAACCCTGTGTTCGTCGACGAGTTCTTCATAAAATTTGTCGACGACGCCCTATGTTCGTCGACTAGTTATGGTTCTGAATTCAGATGCCTCTCGGCTTCTTTTCGTCGATGAGAACCCTGTGTTCGTCGCATAGGTATGTATTCCACTCATCAACGAGTTCCTTCTTCTTAAGAATTGTTCTTTTGAGTTCTAAGAAGGTCCTTGTCCATTTGGGGGTTTCTTTACACACCTTTAAATCGCTTTACTTGTTTTTGTTGTGTGTGTGTGATATATGCCCATTTCTTGCTCTTAGTTTTGAGTTTTCTTCTATATACAAGAGATTTACAAGATAGTCTCTTTCTCATTCTCACACTCATCCTTTAGATCACTTTGTATATTATGTAGCATCCATGAATGCGTTGAGAGGTTGTGCTTTTGGTCATGGCATGAGTTGCTTTGACTGATTTGAGACTCGTTGGTTCTGGTACCGTTCTGTATAGTTGAACATGACTTAGAGAGAAAAGTTAGTAGCCTTAAGAACTGCTAATGGGTTGTTGTCATCAAAACACAGTTGAAATGAAATACCCTTAACTACTTGGTCTAACAATGATATTACAATCCAATAAATCCAATGAGTACATGTTTCCATCAATATTTCATTAAATCTGACAAACAACATGGCCAAAATCAAACGAACAAACATCATGAACGCTAGGCATTACATAGTTAATGAAATCATTTTCTATATTAAAGGAAAACCATGATAGTTTCAACCAAGGCTCTGATACTAGATGTAAGAAATTTTTCGTATTTCATTTGCTAAATTAGGATCTTTAACTATCATGATCATCACATGTATTAGCTTCATACAGAAAAAATAAAAGTTCAAGAAAACCATACCAAAATCGGCCATAATATAAACCAGTCTTTGAAGAAGACTTGTAGGAATTGTTTCTCTTGCTTAACCCTCTTTCTATTTCTATTCTTCACCAAATTGTATGGGAAACTGATGAGAGAAATATTGGTGGCAAGAGAACAATTTCCAACGCTATATATATAGCTATTATCCCACTCCCTATAAAAGTAGGCATTAATAGGAAAAAATCCCTTCCACTTCCCCATTAACTCTCATAGAATTTTAAAAGCCAAAAGTCACCTTAATCCATTAATCCAAAAGGTCCATTGCCCTTGTCATTTCATGTGGGTCATAATTCTACATTAAGCCTACAAAAACAACCAATCATGTCTTCCTACATAATAAAGACCCCTAGGAAATACTCTGTGGAGCGGACACAAATACCTCGATGTATATTCCTATAAATTCTTTTTTAAAGTCTCTAATTAACCAATTTGGGTAATGGGCGACAAAGAACTTCATTACTCTCTCTCTTTCTCTCTCTCTCTCTCTAGACACTTGTCTAGTTTGCCTCTTCTTTTGGCCCGACCTTTAGAGTAAGGAAATTATTTATGGAAACTTATTGATTTCTCTATATTTTCCACGGATACCAATTGCTTAATTGTAAATAGGGATATAAATGGGGTGAATTTGGAGGATGAGGAGGAGGGAGACTTGAGTGCACCACACCTACAACCCAAATCTACATTGGAGCATATTTATATTCTTATCTCTGTAGACCTGCCAAAGCGGATCAAGTCGAATAATCCTTGGTGGATTAGACAGATTCTCAAATAAGGATATTACAATTCATATCTGACTAACTTAAGTTACGAATTTATGGCGCTTTCAGATCAGATAATTTGTGGCGAATGGCTAATAATCTGTCATTCTCATCCCAAATATAATTTTTTTTTACCATCTATTGAATAATTTATTTTGTAACACAATAACTGAAGTTATTTTTAAAATTGTAAATTTTAATATATTAAACATTTAATAACTAATCACAAACTTATAATTTTTTTTTATACACCCAAAATTGATCGGAACGTTCATACGATTGAATAGTTATAAGACTGACATTTGATGTCTCCTGTAACTACCCTTAAGTTACCTATAACCCTCATAAGCTTAATGGTACGGTTGCAAGACAACTACTATTGATGTCTTGCATAACCTCCCTTAAATTACCTATAACCCCCCTAGGTTTAGTGGTACAGTTACAAGAGAGCTATTATTGATATCTTACATAACCTCCCTTAAGTTACGTATAACCCTCTAAGCATAATGGCACACTCATAAATGTCAAGCTAAAATAGAGTTTGCCTCCACCACTATAAAAAGGGATCCTAGGAGGAGGTAAGCATCTCATTCTCACTCACTCTTCATTTATTGTCGCAATCTGAACCTCTCATTCCCTAACTTAGGCATTAGAATCATACCTCAGAGTAGACCCCGAGTCCTTCAAGCTATTACTATTTGATTCCTTTTAGGTGGTCACTTCGAAGGATGGTTCAATAAAAGCTATTCGATTTTTAGTAGCAAAAATTGGTCCGTTTTTTGGGAATCCTTGGGAGGTTTTCTATCTTTGACCATGACCACAATAAGGAGTTGGGCCAATCTCCAAAGGAAGAGTCTAAGAGACCTAGGTGAAGTGGCTAAGGAAGGGAAGTAAACAACTTATAGACTCGCGGTGTGCAAACCCTAATGGTGCGAACCCCAATGGTCCAAATCCCAATTACAAGAATCCCAACGATGTGGATCAACATGCCTAGACCAACAACAACCCATTTATGAGCATTGCTCATAAGGCACGTAGGAGTGAGCATATCTTACGCGTAATGGTCCATCTGATGAGTATAGCTTATGATCAGGCCTTGAAGACTTACCCATATGATGAGCATAGCTCATGAGGCACACAGGAGTGAGCACGTATCACCCATAATGACCCATCTGATGAATACAACTCATAAGGCCCTGAAGAGTTGCCCACTTGATGAGCACAACTCATGAGGCATAGAGAAGTGAGCACGACTCACCCATGATGGCCCATCTGATGAACATAGCTCATAAGACAACAAATGAGTGAGCACGACGTACCTATAATGGTTCATCTGATGAGCACAACTCATACGACACAAAAAAATGGGCACCGCTCACCCATAATGGTCTATTTGATGAGCATAGCTCAAGAGGACCTAAAAACTTGCTCATTTGATGAGCACGACTTATGAGGCATAGAGGAGTGAGTACAACTCACCCGTAATGGCCCATAGGATGAGTGCAATTCATGTGGCCTTGAAGACCTGCCCATTTGATGAGCACAACTCATATGGCACAAAGGAGTGAGCACGACTCTTCTGTAATGCCCCATCTAACGAGCGTTACTTGGATAAGGTCAGAATGGTAATAATATGTTTTTTAGAGCATACTTTCTAATTTTGACTAAGCCAAGTAATGTAGAAGTCAACTTCAAGTGGGTCCAAAAGTAAGCGCATCGACTTGGATCGAGCCGGTTAAGCAAATCACTCAGGGTCAGATTCGAATTGCAACTCTCGAATAAAAGAAATTTATTTTAAATATTTGAGAGTGTTGGGGCTGCAACTGATACAGCCAAAATTGATAGGAACGCTCATAGGGTTGGACAGTTATAAGATCGACATTTTATGTTGCATGTAACCGCCCTTGAGTTACCTATAACCCCCTCTAAGCTTAATGGTACGGTTAAAAGATAACTACTATTGATGTCCATATATAACCTCCCTAAGCTTAATGGTAACCTCCTTGTTGGAATTGGTGTATTCCTAAGAGGGGGTGAATTGGGTACTAAAAATTTCTCCTAGGTTGAATTCAATTCGCAGCTATTATTTCACAACCTAGGGTTTGTCTAAGCATTTCCAATTAATCAAGTATACAAATATTTAAGCCAAATAAGACATTCTCAGTAAATTAAATACTTGTATACAATCACCACTTCATATCCCATTTAATCTTAAGAGGCATATCTCATTTAAATAAAGGGCATGTATGTAAAAGTAATGATAGCGATAAATGAACAAGCATACATAGGCAGAAATAAAAGCGCGTGAATTTAAATGAGATAGAGAGAGAGCAACAGACGACATTTGTTATTGATGTTCGGCCAAACCAACCTACATCCTCGCCTTGGACATACACCCCAAGGATTCCACTAACCTTGCTCACTTAAATGAGCGGAGTAGAGACTGTTACAACCTTTCCTTACGGGGTAAGGTAAACCTTAGCTCAATTATTAGGCTGAGCCCAACCGGTCTCCCTTATGGGGTAAATACACCCCAATTCAATTTTCGAGCTCATCCAAATTGGTCTCAGTTATGGGGCTGAAACTCCCTAATTCAATTTACAGGATGAACCCAACCGTTACAATAAAAATATTTTTATACACGATAAAATGCTTCTAAATAAAAGCAGAGATGTACAACGTTTAAGCTCTCATTACACGCACTCTAATATGATATGAAATATGCTCAGTAGAGTGAGAGTGTTTTCTCAAAACAATATTTTCAATCTTTGAGAAATGATGTGTATGATAACATACAAGATGTGACCCTATTAAAATTTTCCCCCAAAAATATATTTCAATACAAGTATAGGAGAACCTAGGGTTTGCTCTTCAAATAGTTTTTGCACAAATAATATATATGAATATATGTAAATAATAAATATGTTCTCCAACAAAGGTTTTTGCAAATAAAAATATTTGGAGAATCTAGGAGTTAAGCTCAAAGATATTTGTGCAATGAATACTATTCGAGCATTTAAATTTTGCAATAGAGGTGCAAAGATTCAAAGGCTACAAAGAGTTCTTCCGATAAAATATTTAACAAAGAAATCATATAAGAAGAACTCTAAACCTACTCTCAAAAATAATTTTCAAACTGAAAGTTCAAGAGAGTAATTGATTTTGAAAAATGAAATGACTAAACAAAATAAAATGCTCTCTTTCAAAAGATTTTTCAAAGAGTGATAAAGAGAGTTTAGGAGAGTCTAAACCTATAAAGATTTTTGCAATGAAAAAGTAGTTGGGGGAACTTTGATTAACCAAAAAAATTTTCTAATCAAAGTTGCTAATTAATCAGATGAAAGGGGTATATATAGACTCTGGGAAATTTATGATCGTTGGGGATACGCTCGTCATTTTATAAAACATTAAGTAAAAAATTAATGACGATTAGCGGTTAAAAAAATAAGCCAACCTGAGAGGTTCTGTCGACCAAGGGAAAAGGCCGATCAATTACTTTTATAAGTTCAGTTGACCGGGGCAAATTTGAACTACATGTTCGGTTGACCATATCAGAGTGTTTCTAAACCCTTCATGGGTTTAATTGACCATGGCTAGAGGCCGGTTGACCATTTATGAGGTTGGTCTAACAAGGCCAATTTGAACTATGAGTTCGGTCAGCCAAGTGGTTAGAAAAGTAAGATTTGTACAAGTCGGTTGATCGAGGAAGGTTAGTTCAAAAAAAGGTCGGTCAACCAAGGTAAGTCAACTTGTTGACTTTTCTAAGGTTCGGTCGATCGAGTTGATTAATACTGAAACTAGTCGATTGACCGAGCTCAGTATCTTCCTTAATTTAAGCCCTAATTTGACCCTAAAGTTATTCCAAAAACTTTTATAAGCTTTAAGTAATTTTGAAATGTTTTTAGGCAAAGAGTTTGGTCGACCAAGACTTTTTTAATTAAGCCCAAAAATCCAATGTTGGTCGATCGACTATGGTATTTTGATTTCCCTATGGTCAGAGTATGACCTTTGAGCATAAACCTATCATGCATGATATGCAAATAGTATAGTCCATTATTAAAGACCCAAATAAAACAAAATGCATTTTACAATAAGAACAAATGGATTCAATCTTCTTACTCGTGTGACTTCATGGAATGCACTAGATACATATAATCTTGGAGTTTCTTCTGGATTGCAAGTCCATTGATCTTATGTGTGCTGGAATTTAGACTTGTTCACATACTTAAACACACATAAGATACTAGTACTTTGTTAGCATCAAAACAGAGATCGAACTTAAAAAGTCAACACTCTCTAAGCTTAATGGAATGATTACTAGAGAGCTACTATTGATGTCCTACATAACCTCCTTTAAGTTACCTATAACCCTCTAAGAATAATGGCACACTCATAAATGTCAAGTTGAAAGAGGGTTTTCCTCCCCCACTATAAAAAGGGATCCTAGGAGGAGGTAAGCATCTCATTCTCCCTTACTCTTTAATAAAAGATATTCAATTTTTGGCAGCAACATTTTTATTTTTCAAAACATGAATTTGGAGAATTTTGTTTTGATCAAAAGAAAACTAAGTATTTGGGCTTGAGTTTGAATGTATGCATAGGGTAGACCTACGGATGCATTCAGTAGCACAAAAGTTGAGAGTATGGAACTAGTCCTTGGCCAATAATGTAGAGACTTGGAAAATTAAATTAATAAAAATAATAAAAGAAAGAGAGAGGGAAGAATAAGAAAAGGAAGGAAATTTAAAAGGGGAGAATAGTAGGGCTTCGTCGATGAATGCAGGGTCTTCGTTGACGAATGTCCGGTAAATTTCGGCGATGAGGTACACGTGTCCTGTCGATGAGCTCTCTCTAGACACACAGTTCTCTCTCCTTCTCTCTTCGTTTTCAGCTTCGTTATAGCCTAGTTTGACGATCAAGAACCACCATAAGGTTCTTGGGAAGTTTCTCTGCAACCTAGGTGGAGTAGATTTTTAGATTGGAGTTTCAGGGAACCATCCCAAAACCAAGGTAAGCTAGATACTTTAAGGGTTTTAAAGTTAATTTGGAGTATGTAGAGTTTATGAATTTCTAAATGATAAATGTTCTAGGAGTTGGGTTGTTTAATTTGAGAAAAATGTGATTTTTAGGGTTTTGAGTTCTGGATGCCGCAAGCGTTGGATTTGGGTGTTTATGAGCATTTTAGTAAACTAGGTAAGGGGAATAAATTATAGCAGTCTTTTTTGAAATTATTGGTCGAGAAATATAAGAAATGGTTATGGTATTTTACCAAAAATTTATTATGAATATCATACGAAAATTTGTGTGGCATATGATTTATACTGATATTTGTTTGAAACTGGGTTAAATGATTTACCTTGAAAATTATGAGATTGTGAAATGAGTATTGAAATATGGGGTTTGAAATGTGGAAAATGATGAAAGTGATATGTACTGAAAATTATATATTCTGAGAAATTATGAAACATGAAATATGGAAATGTATTATTGAGAAATATTGAATTACGTGAAATGAGATATGTATATTGATTACGTGCTTAAATTGCTTAATTAGTTGTTTTTATTCATGCATTGAGACGTATATTTTTAATTAAATATCTAATTACTCTCAATAATTTAACATTGTATCCTATTTATAATATTTGGGTTTTATTGAGTAATTTATGAATTTTTGATATTTTTTTATCGTAGGGCAATTATTGGAAGCTAAAAGCAACACTATTTCGAATTCTTGGCGTAACTTTCTCATCTGAGCTCTGATCGAGATGATTCAAAATTTTGGAGAAAGCGGAGGAAGTGCTTTGTGAATTTAATGTTTCAAGATTTGAGAGATACGGGCTCTAGCATGATCAAACTTAGGCATGTTTGCTAGTATATAGAAAATTAAAAAGAAAGAAACAAATGAAGAAATTAAAAAAAAAATAATTAAAAAAGAAGAGTGATTTGACCTGGCCATGCCGCCGGGTCCTCTCCAAAGGTGTGTTAAGTAGGGCTCTTGCCACCCTCTTCCTTATATATTTCTTTTCTTTTCTCTTTTCACGGCAACCGCCCCCTCTCCATTTCTCATTCTCTTACTTTCTCAACTCTCCTCTCTCCGTCTCTTTTCATCTCTGTTTTCTCTCCAATTTTCTTTGGCCTAACTCTCTTTTCCCCTCTCTTCTCATCTCTTTTTCTCTCGCATCTCTCCTTCATTACCTTTCGACTAAATCTTCAATGGGCTTCTATTCCGAAACACCTGCTCCTGCCCTTCTTCTTCGTCCTCTCCTCTCTTCTATCTTGCTATTGCTCCCATTCCTCCATTGCTGCAACCCGACACCTCCTTCCCTATTTACTTTGTTGTAGCTGCTGTTGTAGCTGCTCAACAACAGCCGAGAAGCTCTTCCATTGCTCCCCTACCGCCTTTGTTGTGTGCTGCCAAAACAAGGACCCAAGCTCCCCTACTGCCTTTGTTGTGTGCTACTAACTCAAGGACCCGAGCTCCCCTACTCCTGCTTATTGTTCCTCCTCAACTTCCCCTATGACCAGCCTCCCAATATTCCTCTCTTTCTCT
This sequence comes from Malania oleifera, assembly GCF_029873635.1. Classification (NCBI taxonomy): domain Eukaryota; kingdom Viridiplantae; phylum Streptophyta; class Magnoliopsida; order Santalales; family Ximeniaceae; genus Malania; species Malania oleifera. The sequence continues at coordinate 59,336,955 of NC_080417.1, read as the reverse complement.
CTTTTCCTTTATTTATTTATTGTTCTTGCTTTTAATTATTTAAATGAATAGTGTTATTTTTTCAATGGAGTTTGAGTTAAAGTTTGAACTTTTGAATCTTTGTTTGGGTGTTATTGTGAAAGTTGATTTCTTTTCTTTCTCTCTTAATTAAAATTAGCTTTAGATTTGAGTTTTGCTTGAACTATTTTTTTTATTTGATTAATGTTCGGTTTGGTCTCTTGAAAGAAAAAAAAAAAAGAATAAAATACAAAAGGAAAAAAAAAATAACTTTTTTAGAAGTGAAATCAATTTTCTTCTTTAAAATTTAAATTTTGTTGAATTCAATTTAAGTTGAGTTTAATTAATTAAAGTCTGATTTTTTTATCTTGTTTAGTTTATTGATTAATTGTTAATGTTTTAATTTTGGTTAAGTTCTTGAGTGAGTTAAAATTTAGTTTTTGGTTGAGTTTGTGTTCGATTGAGTTTTTTTAATTGCGTGCTTGAGTTTGTGCTTAAAGTTAATGTTTTTAATTTTTTTTTTTTTTAAAATTCAACGCTTGTTTCAATTCTTGTCTAACTATTAAATGTAGGATTTCCGTTTCTCGTTGATAAATTTAGTGCGCGCTAGGATTTAGAATTTTAATTGCTCGTTACTTCAATTTGTCAAAAGAAAATCTCAAACATCTCAGAAACCCAAATATGAACTGTGTTCAGTGAACTTATTGTTTCTTATTTTCTGATTGTAATTATGTAAAATTTGTAATTAAACTGCATTCCTTAAGGAGACGATTTGGCCTTTGGGCTAAATATTACACGACTGAACTCCTATACTTGGGATAGCTTTCGATCTACTCATTTTTCGAGTAAGTCAAGTTTTTGGCGCTGTTACCGAGGAATGCCAGCTTTAATTTTAAAATTTTTGTTTTTGCAAATATTTTTGATTTTTAATTAAAAAATAAAAATAAAAATAAGTAAAAAAATAAAAAATTTGAAAAATTAAAAAAATTTGATCGTGCTTGTTTGCTATTGTGTTGGTGAATTTCTGCTATTTGCATTGATGTTTGATGCCTTGGGTCCGATATATTTCAAATAGACTGTCCAAAATTACACTTAGCACTAGTAGTGATACACAGAGCACATAATATGATTATTCTCCTCTTACTTTTATGAGTGATTCAAAAATTGATTCGAGCAATCTATTTGAAGAAATTTTTGAGAAAGTTATGGCTGCACGTACACTTCAGGATTTTCTATAGCCTATATGCACATCTACACCTTCCTGCATTGTGTTACCACAAGATGCACCGAACTTCACTATTAAGCATGACATGTTATCTGTGATACCCCAGTTTCACGAGATGGATTATGAGAGTCCATACCAGCACTTGATAGATTTTGAGTTGGTCTGCACCACTTTCATTAATAAGGCCGGAACCGATGAGTATGTCAAACTTCGCCTATTTCCTTTTTCTTTGAAAGATAAAACACAAAAATCTGGTTTAATTCTCTGTGACCTAACTCTATTACTAGTTGGGCTTAAATGTAAAGTGAGTTCTTACATAAGTTCTTTCCTTTTCAGAGAACTCAATACCCGCGGGAGCAAATCAATCAGATCATGCAGAAAGGTGACGAGACGTTCCAAGCTTGCTGGGAGAGATACAAGGACCTGATGAATATATGTCCACATCACGGATTCGAATCTTGGAAGTTAGTGAATTGTTTTTATACTACACTTACCTCTGAATGTAAATAGTTTGTCCAAACTATGTGTAACTGGGAGTTCTTCAACAAGGAACCGGATAAAGCTCTATCATTATTTGATTATTCAGCTCAAAGTGCCCAACAATGGAACACACGATATGACCAGGCACTAATGGCATCACAACCTCTCAGAGCGATTAGTGGTGGAGGTAGATACGAGGTAAAAGAGGAAACTAGTCTGAAGACTCTTGTTGCTACGTTGTCTAAGAAACTAGAGGTTATGGAATTAGAGAATGTGAAAGTTGCGAAATCAGTGGAGGAATGCTCAATCTATGAGACCTCAGACCATAGAATTCTGGATTGTCCATTGCTACCAGTATGGAAGGAGGGTAGATCTGATTGGGTGCAATCAGCGAATTGGGTCAACATATCTCAAAATCAGCCATTCTCAAACACTTATAATCCTGGATGGAGAAATTACCTGAACCTCTCATGGAGGAATGATCAATCTAGTCCACCATCCTCATAGTATCATCAAGTTCCTCAATCTTATGCACCACCTTCGCAACTGCTATATCATCCAGCTGCAGCCCCTCCATAACAGTTGCATTATCAGCCGCAACAGATCTCTCGGAGCTACGCACCACCAAGATTCCAATCGACTTTAGCTTCTATTCCATCAAAGAAACCTTCTAATGATAGCATGCCACAGATAGCAAACACTCTTTAGAAATTCATGTAGAACAACAATCAGACCATAAATGAGCTACGACGCACTATTAATAAGTTGAGTATACAGGTGAATGCTTTAGAAAAAGGTAAATTTCCAGCACAGCCTCAGCCTAATCCCCAGGTATATTGAGAACAACAACAACCAGTGCATAATGTTTTAGGGGATGCTTTTGAGTCAGCTAAGGCCGTCATTACTGTAAGAAGCGAGAAAGAAGTTTCCCAACCTGAAATGCACATTGATCAACAAACAGTTGCTCCAACACCTGAAGTGGCAACTGAGACAGATGAGGTAAAAGAAAATTTTGATGAAGCGAGCTCAATTTCAAAGAAGTTAGATAATAAGGAGGATGAGATTGTTAAGGAGTATCAACTTGTGGTACCCTATCCTCAGAGGTTGACATCTGGTTAGAAGAATAAGCATCACACTGAGATTCAAGAAATCTTCAAATAGGTGAAGATCAACATTTCAATTCTGGATGCCATACAACAAGTCCCTACATATGCAAAATTTCTGAAAGACTTGTGCACAGTAAAAAGGAAACTGAACATAAAGAAGAAGACTTTTATGACCAAGCAAGTTAGTGCGTTGATATTGAGTCAGACTCCTTAGAAACTTAGAAACCCTAGTTCTCCCACTATTTCTATCATGATTGGTGAATCTCATATCGGGAGAGTTTTACTTGATTTGGGGAGTAGTGTGAACTTGCTCCCATATTCGATATATGAGCAGCTGGGTTTAGGAAAGCTAAAGAAAACATCTATGATCCTACAGTTGGCAGACGGATCCGTAAAAACTGTACGAGGCATTAATGAGGATGTATTGGTTCAAGTTGACAAATTTTACTACCCTATGGACTTTGTTGTTCTGGACATGCAGCAGTATGTCTCCACCATATATTAGGCTCGTGTTACTCTTGGGTGACCATTCCTTGCTACTTCTAATGTATTGATTAATTGTTGAAGTGAAGTTCTTAAGCTCACGTTCGGAAATATGACATTAGAAATGAAAGTGTTTAATGCTCACAAGATGTCAAGTGGGTGTGATGACGTAGAAACACATGCAGTTGATGTAATACATGATTTGGATATTTCAGAGCTATTATCAGTACTTGATGTTGATGGTGCATTTGAAAATGACTCTTCTGAACAACTTGAGGTATTTGATGAAAAATTTCTAGAATCAGAGGGGTAGTTTCTAGAGATAGATGGTTCCCCTCACTTGTTGAATGCAAGTTACACGAATAGTTGGCATAAGACAACATTTGAGGCTATTGACCTACTCGAAATTATTAAGTCATCAGAAGAAGAAATTCTGACACTTGAGCTGAAACCATTGCCTGAAGAGCAGAAGTATGTTTTCCTCGGTCCAGTAGAAGGCACATTCCCTGTGGCAATTTCTTCTTACCTTACTTTTAAAAAGAAATTGAGTTATTGTAGGTACTAAGGAAGCATCAAGGAACGACAGGATGGACCATTGCAGACATCAAGGGTATCGACCGTTCGACTTGTACTCCAACGTCTTCTTGGAAGGAGACGCTAAACCAATTTGTGATGCACAACGGAGGCTATATCCAACCATGAAGGAGGTGGTAAAGAAGGAAGTGCTAAAATTATTAGTTACCGATATCATCTATCTAATCTCTAACAGCAAATGGGTAAGCCTGACACAGGTAGTTCCAAAAAAATCTAGTTTAACTATCTTTGAAAATGCTAATGGAGAGTTGATCCTATCTAGGAAAATAATGGGTTGGAAAATGTGCATTGATTATCGTAAATTGAATTCGATTAGCCGAAAAAATCACTTCTTATTACCCTTTCTAGATCAAATACTCGAAAAAGTTACTGGTAATTCCTTTTACTACTTCTTAATTCATTTTCTGGTTATTATCAAACTGTTGTAGCACATGAGGATCAAGAGAAGACTACCTTCACTTGTCCCTTCGGTACTTTCTCCTGTCGCAGAATGCCATTCGGTTTATGTAATGCACCTGCTACTTTCCAATGCTGCATGATGAGTATTTTCTTTGATATGTTAGATGATATGTGTAAAATTTTCACAGATGATTTTTCTGTGTTTGGTAAGTCCTTTGATATTTGTTTGAAAAATTTGACTGCTATTTTTAAAAGATGCGAGGAAAAGAATTTGGTTTTGAATTAGGAAACATGTCAATTTATGAGAAGTAGTGGTTTAGTACTTGGTCATTTGGTTTAGTACTAATAATACTTCATTATTAGTGACGGTTTTGAAACCTTCACTAATACTCAACTTTTGGTGATGGTTTACAAATTCGTCACTATTAGTCTCTACTATTAGTGACGAATTTAACCTGAGTCGATGTATAATTTATTGTGATGGTATTAGGGTTTTAGTGGGAGTGATAATCCATCACTAATACTCTAGTATTATTGATGCTTTTAAAATTTGTCACTAATAATTATTAGTAACGGCAGTTATGACGACTATTTTAAAACTGTCACTAATACTTATAAAATCGATACTAATACTGTTAGTGACGGTTTTGATCCTTTACTAATAGCCTCATTTTTTGTAGTACATATATATATTTATATATATATATATATATATAACATTATTTATTTAATTAATTCAGTTTAATAATATTTAATTATTTCAATTTATTAAAATGAATTAATTAAATAAATAATAAAATAAGATATTTGTTTATTTATTTATTTAGGATCATTCCTTTAATCTTGTATAACTTATTTTTGGGGTCATTACAAAAATAGTGCCCAGAGGGGTCTGATCGACTGGACTATATTGTCTGATCAACTAGGCTTGCCCAAATTTTAAATTTGAGCCTATTTTCCACCCCATTTTGCATCTTATTTATTTGCTAAAATGAGTTATAATTTCAATAAATAATATTTGGCATTTTATGCTTAGATTTAAACTAATATTTTCTACTAAGAGGATGAGCTTCAAATGCATTTGGATGTGATTAATCTTTTAAGCTCTATGATGAGTTTAGAGGTATATGTAGTATAATATAAATTTCCTAAACCTCAAATCGATGTGATGGACAAAGTATGCTATATTTAAAAATATTTAAACTTAAGGATATATAGCATTAGGAAATAAAAACACATATGTCCATATGAAGAGGGTATCACTCAAGCATGCATTTAAGATTTAATTAAAGATTTTGATGATTCATTTAAGTATGCTATAGCCAATATATTCATATAATAACCAATCATAATGATAAATATGTTAAGCGATTGGATCGGATATATCACTAAAAATTTTATATTGGCTTGCTTCTTTATAGTTTTTAGTATAACAGTAGAGTATACTAAGATTTGGAATTTTAAGCACTATCTAAAAATTTAAACATTATTACCCTTTTTTAATTAATTAACTATTCTTAATGTAATGCTTCAAACCCGCCAAGTGGGGCCTAAGGGTTACGTGCTTCATTTGCCTATTTTTGATACCGTACACCACAACCATGCAACAGAATTAAAATATATAACCCAATTTAAATACTAGAGTCTATCTATATATATATCCCATAAACAACTGCCACTATTTGTTTATATTACATTAGCTGTTATTACAAACTCCCCAAAATTACCAAAACGCTACCCTGTCGAAGCCCTAAGCTCGATCTTCTGATGGACTTGAAAATATAATCATCCGCTAGGGTGAGACGCATCTAAGTAAGGAAAAATAAATCATAGCAGTGTATGGAAGAGAGTTTAAATAAATACAGAACATATATCCGTTTATGTTTCACTATCCACAATAGCTGAGAAAACGCATTAGTAACAACAAATCTACCATCTGATATGATAAACACATTCATAAATATTTTTACCAATAATAATAATATCCTGAGAATAGGGAAGATTATCCGTCCATACAAGTAGCTTCCCTTTGCTCTAATACTAATATCAGAGCACTCACCTCACTCAGTAAGCCCTCGGGCTATGTATATAAGCAGAGTCTCCAAGAATAGAGAAGATTACCTGCCCATACAAGTAACTTCCCTCTGCTATGGCACGAAACTGAGAATTACCAGGGTACTCTCCTTTCTCAGCAAGCTCTTGGCATAAAGTTTTATCTTACTATAAATATACATATAATTAAATTAATAAACAATTTATCTTTTATTATCACATTTCACACAAACTATCCACACAGGAGAACATTGTCCATACATGACTCTCATTTATACAAAAAATATGGTCCACACAGGACTCACACTCTCATAAGATACACAGTCCACATAGGACTAACATCACATAGATTACACAGTCCACACAGGATTAACATCTTCACAGAATACACGGTCCATGCATGACTGGTCCACACAGGACTAACATCACACTGATTACACGGTCCACACAAGACTAACATCTTCTCTGAAATTTATCATGGCCCACACAGGAACCACCAACCACCAGTACCAATCCCCATGACCTACCCGTAATATATTAGTAGAACAACCTCCTTAGGCAAGCTAATGCTCTACCCCAATATATAATGACAATATACGAACTCCTTAGACCTGCCAACGTATATCATGATTACATCTAGGAAATATAATGAATTCTTCAAGTCTGTCAACATTATATTGTGATACACACGAATAACCGCACAAAATGACTCATATACACACTTTGCATTATTTGTCACATAGCAATCTCAAGCAGCCAATACTTACAAACAATCCTTATTCACTAATAAACTGTACTCACAGCTAACCAATGTTCATAATCCAACAATATATTCCTTCATTCAGTTGTCACAACAACCAATTAAAATTATGAAAGTTGTATTCCTGCCACACAATTTCTTTTTCCATATATATATATATATATATATATATATAGCAAAAGTCAATATTTTTCCAATTTCCTAACTGTTCAGATAAATCATACCTAATTATATATATATATATATATATATATATTTTGTATACACAAATTAACCAGCTTAAAATTAATAAAAAATCCTACTATAATTATTTCCCCTTACCTGTTTTCCTAAATTATGCCTGCGAAAACCCCGAAAGGATGCCTGCACGCTCACCCAAATCCTAGTTTAAAAAAAAACCCGAGTTTATTAACCTAAACCTCAATAAAATGCTATTTTATCATTCCCTAGGCCATATATACTCCATATTAATAATAAAACTTAAAAATACCATACTTACTCTAATTTTGGGATGGTGCCCTGGAACGTCAAACTGAAAATCTGTTCCACGTAGGTTGCATAGAATCTTCTTAGCAACCACGTGGTGGTTTCTAATCATTGAAATGAGGCTTAACGGAGCTAGAATTGAAAGTGGAAGGTAAAGAGGCCGTAGGGTTTGAGAGAGGAAGGAGAGAGAAGTTTAAGTTTTGATTTAACACAAAGGCTAAACACAAATGCTCTTGGGATCCTTTTATACTTTTAACACTGCAACTAAAACCATCGACGATTTTCTTGAACTCTCAAAAAATTGTCACCTATTTTCTCTTTAACTGGCCATAATTTATCATTTACCTTTTACCCAACTACAGTTAAAACCCAAAACCGTCGCTGGTTTTTTGCCTCCTTCAAAAAACCGTCGCCGATTTTCTCCCTACTTTGTCAACATTTTTTTTTCTCATTTTCTTTTTATTATTTTTTTCATGTCTCTACATTCTCCCCTCCTTATAAAATTTCGTAAAATTTCGTCCTCAAAATTAGTTAATCCATTATTTTTCACAATTCAAAAGCTAGCTAACCTGTCACGTCCCAAACCCGGAAATGGAACCCAAGGGTGAAAATGTAATCTAATTTATCCCTGTATCATACAAACCATCCAAAGATATAGGACAATGGATGAGAGTCTGATCCTATGGGGTTCCTAGGCACCCAATACGCATCCACATATAATCATATACGCAGCGGAAAAAGGTTTTTTTTTTCTATACACATACAATACCATACCAGAGTCTATACAAGAACAAAATCAAGGCTCCATAAAACAACGTACAATTGGGTGCCTAACATGTCTCAAAATGGCAACCCGCAAAAAAAAAAAAATCCTAGCACTTTCCCAAGTGCTATTGGTAATACCCTGGCCACTATGCTCCTAACACAAGGATGCTAGTTCCAATCACTCGAAGGACCTAAAAAAAATATGTACATACAGTAGGGGTGAGACACCTCTTAGTAAGGAAGAATACATGTTATATCGGTGTGTGACATTTGAGTGTTATCATGACAGCAATACATACACAGTTAAATGCAATTCCAGTATTAATTTCAGAACAGTGCAAACATGCACACACACATAATCAAGCAATCCCAATGTTGTCACACCCTTTGGCCTGAAGCTGGCCTACGATATCTGGCGTTGGCCGATAGCCAACTCGGGAAACACGGCGCCACCATCACATGGCTAGTCCTAGACTCCCATGGCATCGTACCGGTGCAAACTGGTGGATCCAAACCCTTGGTGATCACCCAGTAAGGCTCACGCCCTCAGATATAGAGTCAGACACTCTTGCCAAGCATGGTGTCACGGACCCCCAAAATGGGACTCAAGCAAGGGCCGTGTGGCACTCGTTGAGAGCTCTCCCTCGACAAGTCAGCCAACTCTCACACTTTCAAGCCTGCAAGCACGAGCACCAGGTGAGTCTCAATACTCAAGGAAAACAAGAAACAATAGGATTTCACATGAGCAATATATTCTTATACACCGAATAAGACTATAACAATCAGAGACATCATAATCCAAGGCACACAGACACCCCAATGAACCACAGAACTTACTTGGATTATTCATCTACAAGCGACTCCACCCTACACGCGATCCCACCGAGATCATAGATTCCTTCCAACCCTGAAGATACACTTCTATCGTATCTCCTCCCCCCCATTTTCCCCATTACATTGTCACACCCTAACATCCCTCCCCCCCTCCAATTTACGACGTCCTCGCGCTGTGTTGTGACGGCCTTTCACTCTTTTCTGATGCGTTGTGGAGCTGTGTGACTCCGACTTTCGAAATCTTCAATCTTCTGTCTGGCCTGTTTGCCGTTGGTCTGCTGTTCCCAACTATTCTCTTCTTCCCCCAGCCTATACCACTGAACCCAGAACTTGTTGTTGTTGAGACCTTCTCGATTGACGCCTTTGTCTGCCATGATCTTGGACTCTTTGAGTGCCAGGATTGCCTTCTGGAAATTGTGCTCTCTTTAATTTTGTCCGGTGCGGATTGCTCCATCTGTGTGGAATGGCTTAAAATTGCTTACATGCAACACGAGATGAACTTGGACGTCGTGGCTTTTTATCCACTCGAGTTGCTCAAGCTCCGGATAAGCGCATGTCCCTGTTTTGATTACTCGATTGGCCCTTGTAACGACGTAAACAGCCCTTTTATCCTTGCCACCACCGAAAGCGAAATGTTCGGTGGCACTTTACAAGAACAGATCCCCCCCCCTTTTCCAGCTTCATGTTTGGTTCGTCTTCCTGTGTCAGCCATTTCTTCCTGCGCTTGGATGCTTTTCTAACTGAGCTTTGGGTGGACTTCGTGTTTTGCAACCAATTTTTCGTGAATTGGTAGGCTTTGGGCAATTTCTTTGTATGGCCCATCCCGAGTGTGTGGAAGCGTCGGTTGTTGCCCGTCCCAATCTAACAGGGCTTTTCTTAGTCGCAGCCGCTTCATCGAGTTCACACCCAAAATTGGCGTGTCTAGCTAAGTAACCCACTTCTTCTGATTGGAGTGACACCACAATGTCGCAAGTATTCCTTCGCCCCCATTAAAACGTTCAGTTTGCCCTGTCTGTGGGTGATAGCTCGTGGACAGCTCCGGTTTGCACCATCAAGCGAAAGCGTTCACCAAACTTCCCCCGGACTCTAACATCCCTCTCACTAATTAAGCTTTTCTGCCACACCCCAATATTTCACCCCATGCTTGAAGAATAACTGAGCGGTCTTCTCTGCTTGAACCACGGCTCTCGAGGAGGGTACGAAAGTTGATACTTTGAGACCCGGTCACACACCCACTTGTGTCCAAACTCTATTACTTTTGGCAACGAAGGAACTAAATCCAAAGAGGACACTCTCCCATGGCCTAGCACGGAACTAGCAATGCTCCAACTAAACCTGAGGTCTTCTTCTTTCTCCTGTTGTTGACAGATCAAGCACGTTTTCGTATAACTCATCACATCATCTTGCATCTTTGGCCAATAAGTCCCTGTGTAATCACAGCATGAGTGCTTCGCCATTCCCGGATGCCCCGCCCCACAACGTATCATGAGCACACTTGCAGTACGGTTTCCTCACGTTTCAGCTTTAGGCACATAGCCTCCCTGCTTTCGTCATGATCCGTCCATTTCTACCCAGAATTGTCGTGTCTTCCCGTCGTCGATTAGTTGCTGAATGACGCGCCTGCTTGGGTTTGTACGTAAATTGTTCCTTGCTAGATCTTCAAAGGTAGCGCACCCTACTAGTTGATAGATGACTGTTGATTTTCAATGCTGCCCACTTCAGTTTTTCTACTTAACGCGTCGGCCACTTCCCTTCGTTTCCCCCCTTTATAGTCAAAGCAAAATCAAATAGCTAGCTTCTCCTGCCACGGGCTTGTTTTGACGGTAGTCCAGGTGTGCCAAAAAAATGACGTACACTGTCTCCTTCTCGGTTTTTACCACCAATTTGGACCAAAAGCTAGTGCCTCCACACCGAAGACAGGTTACCACTGCCGAGAAGCTCCTTTCTTGTGCTGGTGGTAGTTCCGTTCGGACCACGACAATTTTCTACATTTCAAACGCAAATGGCTGCCCTTCCTGCAAGCGACTCCCCCTATGCAAAGTCTGAGCATCTATTGCACTTCAAACGGTTTGTCACATCAGAAAGATTAGCACAGGTCTCCTACAATCTTTCTTAATTCAACAAGCTGATTGGACCACTCTTCTGACCCCCCCATGGTTACCCTCCTAAATACATTCGTTAACAGTACAAACTCTTTGAGTACCCCTCTTATAAACTTTCGGTAGTAGTTAGCTAGACCAAGAACGATCGCAGTCTCTAAGGATGTAGTGCTCGCACTCCTTGATAGTTTTTACTTAGCCTGAATCCATCCGAATCTGGCAATCCTCAATGATATGACCCACGAATTTCATACGCTTGCGCCGCCAGCCCCTTCTCCCCTTTACCTCTACCTGATTCTTTGCGTTTTGGCCAAAACTTTCGCGGTGCTCTTATGTTCTTCTCAGATGCGCCTGCCACCCCGGGATTGTCCTCACGGTAAACAAACCCCAATGATCAAGGTTAGTCGAAAACCTGATTCATTAGAGGAACCAAAGGTTAGGGGTGCCATTTGTTAGCCCAAAAGGATGACAATGCATTCAATGCCTCCATTTAGCGTGTGACACAAGATGGTTTCGGTATCTCCCTCAACAAGGCGACTTGATGATATCCCGACCTCAAGTCCAGTTCGTGAAAATATTAGTGATACTTAACATGAGTCAAAAATATCAGCAATAGTGGAAGAGGATACTTGTTGCCGCCGGTCACCTTATTACGAGCCCGATAATCTATTACCCTGCGCAAACTACCATTGTTCTTATGAAAAACACTGGGGCCCCCACAAGGTGCTTTGAAGGCCGGATGAACCCTGCTGCCCCCCACAATAAGATCATTCAGTTGCCTTCTAAGTTCAGCTAACTCAGGCGGCGACATTCGTAAAGGGGCAAGTTTGGCTGCGGCTTGACTCCTGGCAAAAGTTCAATTTCGTGTCGATTCGCGTCGGCGTGGTTAAACTGGGTAGCTGGTGTTCCGGGATCTCACCCTTGAAACTCTTCTAAACTTCCTTAATTCAAGGGGATATTTCCTACTTCGGATCTTCTGAGATATTGTAGAACCACGAAAGAAGATTTCCCCTTTTTACTCCCTTTTTGAATTGGGGGCTGAGAGCAACTTCCTCTCACATCATCAAATTTGAGGCTGCGGGGACCGCACAAGGTGCAATTCCCATTAGCACAAGACAATCCGCCACCTGGGATCGGCATTGGCGTGTCACTTTCGAAAATCCCATCCCCCCAACCACATCAAAAGTCGTCAGGGGTGCCACAGGAATTCAACTGTTCAGCCCCTGATCCCCATTGGCATGCCACTTTAGGTACACCCCCACCCCCGTGGTTAATGCTGGAGATTCACTGCTTTATCTGCCCACATCTTTATACCTTGCAATCTAACGTTTGCGTTCAGCTCAGCAAGGACTTTGGGTGGCCCCCGTATCATGAGCAATCATGACCCCGATTTCTTTCCATTCAAAAGTAGATCCCCATAAATTAGTCCCTTTCTGAGATTGTTGGAATACTTGCCGCTCTGCTAATGCCCCAAAATCTCACGGCTCCCACCTATCAGTGTCTTCTGGAGTTGCGGTCGAGGTTTCGGTTTCCCCTCGAAGGGCCTTCAGATTCAAACCTTTCGATCGGGGCACTCGCCCACTCGATTGTGGTCCCGGTTGCCAAAGAAAACAAGAGCTCGGTCGTTGCTCCCTCCACCCCCTGTTCGTTCGCCCTCCCCCCTCCCCTCCCCTATTCATGGCGTATTTATACTTCCAAGAATATTTGTTCCTTCTCCCTCCCCCATTGTGGGCTTATACATGGTTGTGGACGGGACTCATGTTGGCGGATTTAGGGAAATTTCGCTTCAGAAGTCTCTGGAAAAAATCAGCCAAACCGTTTCAGCAGCAGCGAGGGCGGAAGAGAGATCACCAGCACCGTGCCGATATATTTCATTCTGGCCTGTATTCAAACCTCGAAGAAAATGAATCCGTTTATCCGATTCAGTCATTGTTCTACAATGTCCAACATCAAGGATGATATACCTTACATAACTCCTTAACGAGCCGTCTGTAGCAATTCCATTTACTTGGCCACTTTGTATATATCCACATTTTGGATCGAATTGGCCTTCAACGCCTGTTGTTTCCACCCCTCCCATGTGGTAATGACCACATCTATTGTGCTGAATACATTCCATTTAGTCTCACACAATTTGAATCCCCCCCCAAAAGGTATACGTTTGCCATATTGACCCGGTTCACCCTTCTAAATCACTCGGGAGCGTGAAGTAGGGTTCCATATCAAAGAAGCATTGTCTAGAGCTCCTTTGCATATCGTGTACCCCCAAAACTTTAGGGTCCGGTTACCTTCCATCGAGAACTCTCATTTGGATGTGCAACTGCATCGGGCTAACTGTGCTACTGCCATTCCATTTCACAGTGATCTTTGGAAATCCCTCTGGACTTGGACACCGCATTTGGACACTGCCCACTCTCCTTCAAATTCCCTTCCCAACGCCGTAAGGCCCTTAACATCTTCGGTAAGGAAATCAAGATTATCCGTTAGCTCCAGTAAGGAGGCCCCCCAAGCTCTATGGCTTCCCCGTTGAGGACGAAGAGCTGGCCTTGCCTCAATAGTTGTTAGCCATCTCTCAAAGGCTTCCACATGCTCGATTACTCTTCTGGCAGGCCTCAAGCCTCTCTTGGCCGTTTCTCAGGGATTTCCACTTGGAATGAATTTTTCAACGGTTCCTCAAGTCTTCTACGACTTTGATACCCCCATAGAATTTCTCTAGGGTTTCTGCGGCGGCCTCAAGCTTGGTGACCGCTTTCCTTTTTATCAATATTGCCACCACCTCTTGGAGGGTCCACCGCACGTTGTCTCAGGGTGCGAGTTGTCTCAAGCGCCTCACTGCGTTCCCTTTCTGACTTATTTCTCCAAGCCACGCATGGTGCTCGCACACACTGTGCTCTGATACCAACTGATCACGGACCCCAAAATGGGACTCAAGCAAGGGCCGTTGTGGCACCCGATGCGAGCCCTCTCCCTCGACAATCCGCCAACTCCCCAGTCACGCTGCAAGCACGCGCCACAGTGCGTCTAATCCTCACGGAACCAGACCCATAGGATTTCCTACGCCCTATCTTATACACCGAATCAGACTCTACCCCCATCAGCGGCCACCTAATCCCCAGGCACAGAACACCACAATGACCAGGAACTACTTGTATTACTCATTACACGCGAATCACCAACAAGCGATAACCAACGGATATTATCTTATTCATTCCCAAATCCCGAAGAGATACAATTATAGTAGTATCTCCCTCCCCCCGTTTCCCATTCCATGGTCACCCTAACACATGAGCTACTGATCATATGCCCACGGATTATAGCGTCGGACACTCTTACTACCTGAACAACTAGACCCCCATCCAATTGCATTCCACACAGCACCCTTGCATGCCCATATAAACCAACATACCTCCTTATTGTCATTTAGATCCTGGATTTCCAACCAATACAATTGCATATACAGTCCTGCACGCTCATCCTATACACAGTATAAATCATCATAGTACCTACGATTTTCACCAAACCTAGGGATGCAACCCAATGCCCCCTTTCGTTAAACCTGGAAATCCTGCAAACCCCCATCAGTTTCCCCGTCGCTCCCCCCAAATGAGTAACCAAAAGTGCTACGGCCCCTGCCCCCCCCGTTTACGCTGTCGTCTACCTTCCCAAATAACCCGATATTATCACATCATTCCCCTTTACCTTTCCCCAGATCACAATCCCGCACTCCACGGCTCCTAAACAGCGACCCGAGTTCCACACCCTTACACCTCCAGTATTAGCCCGGTCGTCAAAACCCTTATTCTATACACCCACTACTAGCTTGACTTGCACCCGGTCTTACCTTGCTTTATACCCAGCAACCCTTGCACATGGCCGCCCCAAAACTCTGATGTAGACACCTGGTAAAGCCTCTTTCCAGCTCCTCCTGGTCACTTAGGATTTATGATTTCGCTTCTACGACCCTCCTCTAGCGAGCGAGAGAGAGTGTGTGTATGGTGAGTTTTTATAGAGATAGAGAATATTTAGATTTCTTAGCTGAGAAGTAATGGAAATTCCTTTTTATAGCCCTTGACCTAGCTGCCCTTGTCGACGAAATAGCGTCCTCGTTGACGAGACTATGACCTCGTCGACGAGCCTGAGATTCTCGGTTTCCCAAAATCTCTTTTCTTCTCCTTGTCGACGAGCCTCTGAACTTCGTCAACGAGTAGAACAAAGCCTTCATCAACGAAATCTGACTTCTTTAATGAAGCCTACTCAAATTCCAATTTTACCTTCATCTAATTATTAAACAACTTCATGGTTTCGACCTGAGTTCATACAACTCCCTCCTCACCAAACTTCGTCCTCAAAATTGTCAGCTCTTATTTACAATTCAACATATCCGCAAATCTTACATATGACACCATTCTCGAAAGAAACTGACACCTCTACACTGCAGCCCATCACAATAAATACCTACCCTCACTTATGGAGGAAGAATATCATGGTTAAAAACATAAACTGTCTTAGGAGTTCACAATACTATACACTCCCAATGACTAACCACCTATCCCAACCCAAAGTAGAGAAATGTACACATACTCAGAGCAACTACGGATACTTCCAGCATATTTCTATTTCCAGTTCCCAAGAAACTTCCTCAACCTTGTGATTCTGCCATAATACCTTCACTAATGGTATATCTTTGATACAAAGCTTCTGAACTTTATAGTCTAGAATCTGAAAGGTATTTCCTCATATGCCAAGTATACTAATTCTCACATCATCAGAGCTAAGACACATGGAAGGATCCAATATGACCTCCTCAATATGGATCAGTGAAAACATCGTGGATCTCAAGAGTGCTAGGGGTAGTGCAATCCTGATACTCGCCTTACCGAAATCACCGCCTTAAGCACTAGAATCATTCGAATATTCTCCCCCCTCTCCCACTTCCCCTGCTCAATTCGGGTCCTCCTGAGTATAACACCACATCCATTACTTCGTCCTCGCACATTCACACTAACACAGTTTAGTCACATTTGTGTCTTCTTTCTAGATGGTATGCTCTTAGCTTCATAATTCTATGGCACCAACCTGGTTTATGTCTATAGAAAACGCGTGAGGTGTTTTAAAGTTATGGATAAGTCCATATGGTTAAGGATGGTGGTTGACATTCAGATTTAACTAGGGTCAGGTAATTCGTGATGGATGGTGTGGAGTTTGCGTCTTTGGAAATTCATATATTTTTCAAAGGGCATTGATGGAAAATATTATGGTTAGATTAGTGGTTTTGTTTGAGTGGATTAATAGCTTCTCCCCAATGTTGGAATTTTCAACATGGTGGCATTCACAATCAAGTTTTGCACTCGATCTTGAGTTACTATACAACCATTTTTGTGGCATGGCTGGTGAATTCGTGATGTTAATCATAAAGACATACAGATTGTGGAATATCAGTTTTCGCCCCGATTACATTGGCATAGGAACCATCTTCTCTTTGGGGACCACATAATTGGTGATAAAGGTTAACCAAATAGTATCGACAAAGTGGTGAATTTATTTTGGGTTGAGGATTGGCATTCATTATTCCTAGTTGGAATTGAATTGGGTGGATTGAATATTTGGTCATGGCGTTTAGAAATTGGCTGGGTGGTATAACGTAACAAATGAATTGTGGTCGTTGACTTATGTCCTTCACTTGACGATTGCATTGAAATCCAAGTTCTCCTTTTCCTACTTTCTGATGAACGTTCTTTGTAGTCATTGTTTAGTCATATGTAATGTGGAGTACGTTAGTTAGTTTGTGAAACTTCAAGCCAATTTCGATTCCTTCACCAATTACAACCAAGTGACAAAGTTAGATAAGCTTTGGGAATTAAATTATTATAATACATGCCTTTCAATTGTTCCCATGAAAGTACTCACAACTCTCTGTGTGAATCAATGGTAGGTTTCACTTAAGCCTAGTTTTCTCTCACTTCTATTACATACTAATTTACAATTTTAGATATTTTCTTTTCTATGTTCGTGCATATCAGATGAGCAATTGCAACCTCGGACATTAACTAATATTACTTAAGAATAAATTTGTCAAAATCTCTCAGTTGTGGACCTACTTTTGTTCTAAAGAAAGATTACACCTAGAGCAGGTCCAGTCTAGCTCTTATGCGACAGATATGCATTAGCATTTTTTGATGGAGCAGAGGTTAAGTCCATTCTTCTAGCATTGCATCCCAAAGAACCTCGTGCCCAGAGGGCACCGACCTCTAATCTTGTAGTGGGACATGACCAAGATCATACATTGGACTAAGGAATCCTTGCTTCGGCCAAAAAAACAATATTCAGCAAACAAAACGTACCCTAGGTAAAATAATCAAAATCATTTTCCAAAGCAAACCTTCACATAAGTATCTTTTTCTCCTTTTTCTCCTTTTCTGACTTTAGCACCCTTCATTAGCCAAGAAGGATAGCATCTAGGATTTGTCTATAGAATAAAACAAATGCATGAGAATCTATGAGATGGTTGATGGCAACACTTATTTAGCCGTTGCAGAATTCTTAGCCAAGAGTTTAATAAATTGATCTAACAAATTGATCGGTTTGAAGTATATAAAAGGATAATGCACCTTTTTTTTGGGAGAAAGTACAATGATGAAAACTAGAGTTCAAATTTGCTCATTTATGAAAATAGAAGAAGTAATTGAATTGCAGCCATCAAGTTGAATTGAAGGTTTTTAGAACAAGTGGCAAAAAAAAAGAACGGTATTTAAAGCCAGTCAAAACCAGTGCTTTGTCCCATCAAGGGAATTTGATAACCTTTCATTCACTTTCATTTTTCTCAAACGGGGATCAGCTTCTTGTTTCTCAAACGCTTATTGGAAGTCTTTTTATTTTACTGAGGCCTCAAAGGATGTGATCTCGAATTTAATTATTTGAAGGTATCTATCAACGTTTTTTTTTTTATCGGTCTACATTGGTCTGCAGCAAGATGTTCTTGCTGATCCACTAGTTATGAAAATGTGACTTGTTTCGTTGTATTGATTTTATTATTATCTTTCACCCGTAACTCACCTTTATTTGGAGTCCCTCCAGAAACTCTCCTCTAAGTTAAAAGGTTTAAGGAGACTTTCTTTGGCTTTCGTCCTTCTCCAAAGTTTAACGCACAAAGCTATTCAGCTCATTCCCCATCATCCAAAGGTCCTCTGCCAATTTAATTTTTTTTCTTAGAGAATTCAACAAGGTAAGTGGCTCTCCACTCTATAAAACGTAGTTTTGAACTTTGAGGCTAGATTAAGAAAGATGCACCCTTGGAAAGTTAAAACCTCCACTCTCTTAACGTCCATACTGCCAAATTTGAAAGTTCCCTAATTTATTCTTCTACAATCAAGTAAAATAGAAGTATGATCTAACAGAAGATATTGTGAAAGCTTTCAAAAATTATCTTTTAAAGTTAGGAGGGTAAAAAAAAAACACCGAGTTAATCCATTACTTAATTGTTAAGCAAGGACTGGCAGTTGAATAGTGGGTGTTTGGCTACAGGCTGTAAGCATATCCATGGGGATTGAGAAACCTGAACAATATTATCATTACTACTTAGCTAGTGAGTAACCCAATAACAAACGCAAGTATTCTAATACACGTCTTAGACATCATAGTCTGGAATTCAGCATACACTGCATATTCTCTGAGGCTCTCCACTTGCACTTTGAACTGCACAGAATAGCCCCCTCTGAGATATCTATCACAAAGGAAATCACAAACTCAAAAATGTAGAACCCCACAAACATAAGAAATCCTTCACAACGATGACTAAAGGTTGATTCCATTGTATTTACTACAAGACAGGCCAAGCGATCGCGCAGCCTCTGTCCGAACTTTTCCAAGATATCGCTTTCCCCCGAACATCAAATATAAAAATAAAATTACAGTAGTCAGTGGAAAGATCTACTGGAAGCTGCCCCTGACAATATCAGGGGACAATGGTTTTCATATCTTACCTCGCTCGGCGGGAAGGACGATGGCCTTGTAGGAAGATGCGCAGAGGGTTGCGGGGCGGGGGGTGGCTGGCTGGTCGGCGGGGGGCTCGCGATTGTCTTGGCCGGAGCTATCATACTAAAATCTTCTTTTCTTTTTTCTTCTCTTCTTCTTCTTCGACTATTGCTCGTCTTATGCGAACCCAGTCTCACTCTTAAGGGCGTGCGGTGGGTGGTGGATGACGGGAAGTATAAGTTAGGTGCCGACGAATCTCCTTCAGCCGCTTCCACTAACATTTATTATACGAGGCCTGATCTCTAAACCGTCTGTTACTAACACACGTGATAGAATCATAGTCAAAACGACCCGTTCTTTCCCGTTCTATCTTTATTTTAAATTAATATCTTAAATAATATTTTATTTGAAAAAATAATTTTCAGACGCTCACATAATCTCGTTATTTGGTCTAATGATATTTGTCACGTGTCGACACTAATTTTTTTCCTAGACAAATCTTAGTGGACCAAGTAGTGAGATTTGCTTGGCACGCGTCAACACTCAATTGGACTACCATTTAAATCTCGCTGCTTGATTTAACGAGATTTGTTTAAATCCCATTAAACCAAGCAGTAAGATTTATTGTGCATTCAATTTTTTTTTTATTAATAATCCAAAATATGTCATTTTAAAAAATCTTTTTAACTACAATTTGTAACATGAATTTTTTCAAATTTTTGTGTTCTCTTTTTTTATTTATTAAATTAAATTTTTGGAGCGAAGAATCATTTACTAATTTAAATTTTCACATAGAATAAATTAAAATTTTTAATTTAATTAAAATATTTTTTTTATCATAAATTAATATAATAGTCATACGCTATAAATGTATACTAATAACAAGAATATTTTTAATTAAAAATAATTATTATTGAAATTGTAAAATAAACAATATTAATAATTACCTAATTGAAACATATTTTTAAAATATAATAAACACTTATTAAATATATCAAAATGTCACTTATAATTTCAGGGCTTTCCAATACAAACGTTTATGCTTAACACTTTACCGATCAAGTCACTTATTTATTCGTCTTGATTGTGTAGATGAGACAATCTTGTGCATGTAGGAATCATGGTCATTAGTCGCGTTCATCACGATGAATTTCATGCCAACCATTATTTCTTGTCACATAGCTTAATGAAATTACTTCAAATATGAGTTTGAAAGTAGGGCGGCAATTGATGAAATGATTTTCCGCTTTAAATATCATTTGGCATGATTGCTCTTATCAAAATCAACTGCCCCACCTTCAATAGGAATGAGTCACGTTCAGTAGTCTTTATTGGCTTATTACAGGACAAGTTCCAATCGCAATGTCTCAACCTCATGCAAGAATTTCGAACGACGCGTGGTCGTACCATCTAGTAGCCTCAATGTCTTCTTTATCCTCTTAATTATCGTTTCCTTCTTCTTCTTCTAATCTAAAGATATATTAACTTAATGGCTGCTAAAGTGTACAGTGGAGAATCATCAGCAAGTGGCTTGATAGAGAATTTTCTGGTGCCTATCCGTCTTGTTCAGGTAATTACATTAAGTTTTGCTCTTATTTTATGTGTCGTATTACAACTTACTATATATATATATATTATATGCTTCTCCTCTGTAATGTTTAGTTAGAAACAAGCTGAAAGCTCCACCTACCTTCAGATTATACATTCTGGAAGTCCTAAACCGCATCTCCTCATTTGCTGTGGTCCTTCTAGATTTGTACGCCATGTGTGTCTATAGATTTTGTTTATTTATCATTTGGCTAGTCAGGCTCATTAACTCTCTTGCAGATCATTTAGAAAAGTTGCAGCTCCCTATACAAATGATAATTTTTCTGGCTCTTAGACGCATGTTGAAACCCCCAAAAAAACAAATTCTTTGTTGTCCTCCTTGATTGCAATAATTTTCCTAAATAGAAACAAAAATTGGCTTTTAATAATTGATAACATCGATAACATCAATCATCCATATCCTTTGGATCCAAAGGAGTAATTTATCAGATTAAAAGGATGATTCAGTTACATTATTTTCTTGGACTGTATTTTTAGATTATCTTCACTCATGAGTAATTAACTGTTTGATTTAGGGATGAGGTTAGTGAATCCCAGTTAACAACGGTTTTAAAATTGAGCTGGTTCAAAATATAGAGGTGTTTGGTGCTTATCCAAGTACTTTCTTACACTTGTCACCCCCATATTTCGTTGAATTAATTTGAATATAGAGCTGTGATCATAATTTTTTTTTTTAACAAACGTTTCACAGTGTAGCATGTTAAGTTTCTTGATGAGAAGTGGTGTCCCACAATTTGTGTTGGTAATGTTGCTCAGAGAATAATCCACCAAGTTTTGCCAAGCTAAGTGGGGTTGTCCAGAACAATGTTCTTGAATTGTATCTGTAAGCACACATGCTGAAATGCTATTACGTATGTGCAAAAGTGCTGGAATGATGTGAGTATAAAAAAAACATGAAGTTGTTGTTCGTATTAATTAAGACCTGGTTTTTTATAGTCGAGTTTCAGGTTTTGTTGATGCTGAATTTAATGTACATGAATTGATCTTGAGATACAAATAAAGTGTAGCGTTGCATTTTTGGTTTCTATCTAGTTAGTTTCATTATCTAACCCCTCTTCATATGACCTACTATTTGGATGGGTTCTAATTAATACTACCTTAAATAAATGCATCTTAAAACCCCCCCCCTTTTCGTTCATGTTTTAGCTATGAGATCAACTAGAGATGTCTCAGACGGACTCTGCTACAGTCCAAAGGACCATACTGTAGCTCAGATACCATGTTTTTTAAAATGTGAAAGAGGGACCCTAGTAAAAAAAAAAAATCCAAAAAACATAAAACCGATGAGTTTCTTTCTTCTTCCGTCTTCTGGGGTCTTTGTGGGTGGTGAGGATATAAAACAAATCTTAAAACATGACATGAAACAATCCAGATTCCATTGGCTCCGTCAACATGAGATTCAGCCACGCTCGGCTAGACAGGCTTGCTTATTGCCCATCTAGGACACTCGGAATCAGACGGCCTTGACCAATCCTGCAACATGGTACTAGTCGAAATACAGTAAATAGAATTAATAACTATGACTCTACACAAAAACCGTTTATAAGTGATAAGTTCTACGTCGAAGGCCCAACTGCATCACAGTTGTGTCAGTATTAGAACCATGTGCGGTTCATGTCCACTTGATGACATATGTTGAAATGTGATATCTTCAGACCTTCACATTGCCGGCCATCCTCATGTGTATCCGTGAGACTATCGCGCCGTCCTTTGTGCGAGCAAGAAACGACTCACATGCAAAGTCGGCAACAGGATGCCGACCAATACCCTCGTGTATAATCGGATGAAATCCCGCTGGCATTTTATGTCGCCTCTTTCGGCACTTAATGCTCAGGCACGTAGTGGTCTAATATGACCAATATACGGACAACGTTGAGTCATGTATCTCGCACAGACAAACAAGAAGGTTGGAGCAAGGAGAAAGTGTAAAGTTCGCCACTCTCCCCCACTCGAGCATTCACGTTACCTGAATGCTTAAAGTTTGGACGTTGTTTCCCTTATGTGGCCCCAATTACAGGTTGTTTAATGCTAAAATACCTGTAGATCAAATTGAACACAGTCGTATTTGACTTGAGTCTGATCGCATTCAGCTTCTTATTTCCATTAACGTAACAGGATATGCGGAGTGAATGCACTTCCTTAGATATTGCGTTAGAGAAGCCTCCATAGATATTGAAATAATGCTGCACGCGATAAATGTTTTAGTTTCACAAGAGCTGCTTATGGTGGGCAGCTCCGAGTGCCCTTTCAGAATGGCTTGAAACATTCCACAGGTTACGTGGTCTGTTCCACAAACCTTCCTTTCACCGTCGCGGCATTGGGTTAACATATGAGGAGGGGATCTTGATCAAAAACGACTTTGCGGTTCTTCCATGCGTGACCTGAAGATAATAGCACTTTTAAATACCCGAAAGAGGGAGAGGAAATAGAAATAGAAACTACAAGGAGGGCCGCTACGACTTCATCGACGACATTGCATTTGGAGTAATATTAAATAATCATAAATTCAAGAAATTGCCCAACGTTCGTCGGGATAACCACAAGGTTAGGAGTACGAAGGTCTTCAAGAATTTCGTCTCGACAAACACAGGGCTTCGTCGATAAGAAAATACCAAAGGACGTTGGGCTGATCTGAATTTTGTCGACAAACCACACAGGGTCTCCGTAGATGAACTTGCGCCCCATATTAACACTAGATGGTTAACTCGGGATTTTTGCATTTTCTCTCGCCCCGGTTCTCTTCTTCATCCTCTCTCTCTCTCTTCAAACTCGCTCTCCCTCTTATTCATTTTCAGCCCCACCAGTAGTCGGATCGATGATCCGAAGCACCACGACGCTCTGGTGGAGTCTCCACGCATCTAACAGAGGGATCGTCGGGAAATTAGAGCTTGGAATTACCCCAATCAGGGTAAGGGCCTTTCGTCTCCTTTTGACCTTGTGGGCTTGCGAGTTATAGAAAAGATAAGACCGGAAAAAATAATGATGTGAGTTCTCGCCATATGTTGGTTTAGGGATGCTTTGTAGAGAGGGTCCTACGGTGTAGGCTTGATCCCCATGGGGCTTTCTAGTAGTCCAGGTAAGGGAAATATGTTACTGCTAGGAAAATTCTAACATTATTAGACCGTGTATCATTACGCACAAATTATGTATAAGTATGGTGTAGCTGTGAATATGTATTGTAGTAAGAGATATGTTTTTACGAATGCCTAGTTTCATGATTTTTATGAATTTTCGTACATGACTTTATGGATTCTACGTAATTATGATTATGTGGCCAAACTTCGGTACCATGATTTTATGAATTTTAGTACCATATTATACGAATCCAGTGTTACGAATATGTAGTTCATGTATAATAAACATCGTATACCCTAGAAAATATTATATGATATAAGACCTGTTGGGACTTGCAGTACAGAGCCATGATACGTTGCTCATAGTTACTATGTACTTTACAAGTGCAAAACCACCTCTTCAGATATATGTGGTAAAGTCGAACCAACCTGGCCCTTGAAGAGGTAGTGTTCCATCAAAGATATGGCGCTTGAGGGTGGCGCAGGTCGACTGAAGGAGTTCAGCTGATTATTCTTATATGGCAGGCCGGGTAATCAGCTATGAGCCGCACAACCCTACGTCAGGAGCGGATGTCATCCCACACAGATAGCCATAGGAACAATTTCAGTTATTATTCCATAAGTATGGATTTATGGTTCACGGGACTCCTAACCTTATATACTTAGAGTATTTTGAGTTATAACTAACAATACTGTTATGTTGTTAGCAACATAGATAGGGGAAGCATTTTCTTACTGATAATGTACCCTTAACAATCCAGTTATACATGTTTAATGAAATCAGATTTAGAACATTATTATTATAAGCCTCATTTGCCACACATCAGTCATAGCATATTTCCTCTTACTGAGCGTCTTGGCTCATACCAGTATTGAAATATTTTCAGATTGCTCTAGGTAGTCGAGCCAGATCAGGCTCGCAATAGAGGGGCCGTCTAGAACGTCGCCCCCATAGCAATGTGAGTCATCATTTCTTGAGAGCATTTTTGTGTGCCCCGTACACAGCTTGGGTTTTTCGGGAACCGTGATACATGTTGTCATTCAGAGATTACATACTAGCACTCTGTTATTGCTTAAATAATCGTATATTGGATGTGTTGATTCAGTTGCTGCCTTATGTTGCTTAGGTTATGAATGGGCTTTATCTCAGTATCAAGGTAAGAGATGTAGTAATCATAGATAAAAAAAATCACATTTTATTAAGCGGTATTGACATCCAAACCTCATCGAATATCATTTCCATCAAACTCTGTCAAAAATTTTTAAATAATGCTCCCTTCCCGCTCGCTCAGCCATTACGTTAAGATTACACTCCGTTACTTTTTGTATGAAAGTCTAGCCTGATCATGTGTCGAAGGCAGACATAGGTGGGGGAATGTGGGGCCTGTCCAATCAGTCTCCGAGTGGTAGTTCTGCTTTGCAAGAGAATTCCTGGATGCGATATGAGATAAGGCAAATGTAGTCCCTATCAGTAATGGAACGAAATGAATACAACACACAAAACACCAGCGATGTGGTCATGCTTTTTCTATGGAAAATCGCAAATGCTAGGGAAATATGCCCTATTTTCATCCTAGGCACGTCGCATTAGGAGTTGCTCTTGTACTCACACGTACAAGGTGCTCTCGTCCAACATATAAAACGGGAGGCATTGCTGGAAAACCCTGAATAGATGCTGTCAAAACGACATAAAATAGGTCAAAAGTGGTATAGAGTTCTTTTGACTACAAGTTGAGGCCAATTCGAATGGTCAAACCAGTGAGACCTATAACTAACCACTTCTACTCAGTGATGATTTCCCCCTATATAAACCCAACACCCTCACCAGAACACTACTGAAATTTACTACCATTTAACTCGACCTTAGAAATTAGACAAAGACCGTAAAAAAAAAAAAAAAAAAAAAAATGTATATGTAAAGAAAGGCATAACAACTTTTTCATTTCATGAGTAAGCTGCTTAACTATTAATCTGCACTCCATGCAAATTATGCAATAATCCTTTAAATAAAGTCTAGCCTGCAACACTTTGTTAATTCTTAGGCAGACAGTATGCTTTATAATTTGAATTATTTTGGGTTCTTGATATTCACAAACCATGCAGCAGATTCTTATGAGTTTACCTACCATAATATGCCAATTCACAACTGTCATGAAATAGACATGTAGGTGGCATTTCAGTTCACTCAACATGCACTCCTAATCAAATAACCAAAGGCATTTAACAATATGCATCAATTATGTAGTGGGACATTTCAGATTAGATCATGCGAACCATAGTTTCTTGCAACTATATATTCGTATTAATTTTTGTAATGGTATTTTGTATGTTTTAAAAGGCTCAATGAGCTCGTCTCACCGCAAGGCATGCTTAAAACGCATTGAGGGACTTAATCTAAAAACCATATTCGAAATAAGCGGTTAAAGCATTACATGCTGAGTCCAACACATTTTTAACAAAAAAAAGAGGCTTTTTGCACTTTTTAGTTGATGGTATGCATCTTGGGTGTGTGTTCGCAGTTAGATTTGGTTTAGCAAATTTGAACTACATGTTTGTATAAATGACAAATTCATTAATATGAGTTTATTTTGAAACAATAATCAATTTCAATTAAAATCCAATCAAAATTATTTTTTTTCTCAAATACCAAATTAAAAACACGAAGATACAACATACTTTCAAGTTAAATTAAGTACACATATAAACACATCAGAAAGAAAGTTTTGATTATTATTTTATCACTTAATTATAAATCAAATGCTCTTACTTTTTAATTAACAACCAATACCATATATGCGCATGTGAATGTGACCGTTGCATATGTTATTAAAATTTGCATACATATATAAGATCGTGAGTATGTGTATGTATAGCTGTCATACGTGATTATTGTTATTGCAGGCCTCAATAAAATTTTTTAACAATATTAATACATAATATACTGTGTGAGACTATCATTTATAGATCCACTTATATATATTAAAAAGTAATAAAAATTTTAAATATATAACTAATATAATAAAATTTGATCTCTACTCCTAGTTATTTGACCCGTTCCAATGATTACCGCCCAATACAATTAGCTGAATTGAATAATATTATCCATTAAAAGTTGTTAAATTGGATTGACAAAACGATTAAAAAAAACAAAGGGATATGAGTAAGAATAAGCTAACCAAATACAATTTTGCTAATTGTCAAGCCGAGCAAAATTAAATTAATTGCCAATCATAAATTTAAATTTCAACTACCAAGTTTTTGTACGTTTTTAAAGAAATATTAAAAATAATTCGCGATTATCCTAATTTTCTTTTTATACTTAGATAGGCTCCAAATGGACAATTTTATAAAAAATTTAATTCACAAACATTAAAAGTGAATTATTAAGAGAGAGAACACTTTATTACCCAAAATTGTGTGCCCTCTTCGTGAAATAATTCCTGTGACTTTCTTTCTTTTAATATTTTAGCTTTAATATTAGCAAATAAATGGGACAGTGCTCAATAATTCTCTATTCGATCTGATTAATAAAAAAAATTCAATCAAAATAATTTTTACTTTTAAAATTTTATATACTTATAACTTTTTTTCAGATCCATTATCTCTTAAAAGGAAATAAATTTGAAAATGTGGAAATACTGCCATAAAGTAGACCACCTACAGAACTGAACGATATATCAAACTGCCAATTCAAAATTTGACGATGATAAAAATATATATTTTTTTGAAACTTTTATCAGGGATTTGTGTAATATCATGGATATGGAGATGAATTTAAATAACTATGATTTAATAAACCAATATATAAACAATTTTAATGTGATTAAAATACAAGTCCTGAAATAAAAGCCTGACCTAGATGGGGGTTTTCAGATGCAGCTTCCTCACACACACAATCAAAAGCAACATACTAAATTGTGAATCTTGATAACAAATTTCAACCTATTCTCAGGTCTGCAAATTAATCACGACAATCAATGAAAATAAAATTAGCTTAAGGTGTAAAGAAATACATAGCCTATTCTTCCTTTATTGCTTCACTCGACTCTCGACCGTCACCTGCTATGCTGAACGGTCACCTGCCACAATGAATAGCCAATTGAGCTGCTGCGGCCTGTGCCCAGTACTCCTCCCTGACCAGACCTCTTGATTTTGCAATGTTGCGTTCACGAGGGATCGGAAGCCGAAGGAGAGAAAAGGAGGAGTTGTGCAGTATGGTGTCCAAGGAAAAATTTTGTTGGAACCACGTATTCGGACATTTGCCACGAGGTCACCCAAACCGATTCGGTTGTTCCATTTCCTAGGAAAATCTCGCTGCTTGATTTAGCGAGATTTTCCTTGACATCTGTCAACGCTCGATTTGCCCTTGGATCTTTTAAATATTCACGCTTTGGTCCAAAAAGAAGATATGTTTAACGCGCTGGGACAAAAGCAGCGAGATTCGTGAGCGTCAATTCAGGAACATTATTTTCGTGACTGGTATTATTTATATATTATTTTAAAATAACGACCTTTTTAAAATGGGCAAAAAACTCTCAAAAACGACTCAGTTTCAGCCACCTCTCCTCTGCTATAGGTGAGCCCTCTTCAGGGAGTGATGTTACCCAGCCTCCTCATTCTTATGCCTTTTCTCACATTACTAGTGTTGGGCACCCATGCTGCATTTATGGATAGCTGCATGCACGCAAAACTTTAAAAACAAAAAAATTCCTTTTTTTTGACAGGCCTTGTGTTAATGTAGACAAATCGCATTGTCATTTGTTAAATTAGGAGCATTTAACTATCATGATAATCACATGGATTAGCTTATACACAGAAAAAAAAAAGTTAAAGAACCATATCAGCAATCGGCATCCCATAAGTAAACTAGTCTTTGAAGAAGGCATGTAGGGAAATTGTTTCTCTGGCTTAACCCTATTCTATATCTCCTTATTACTTCACAACATTGTATGGGTAAACTGATGCGAGAAAGCTGGTCGGCAACCGAAGAGGATTAATTTCCAAACCCTATATATATAGCCATTATTCTTAATCCCCATTTAAAAGTAAGCCATTATAGGAAAAAACCTTCCACTTCCCATTAACTATCATAGAATTTAAAGCCAAGTAACCTTAATCAGTAATCAAAAAGATTCCATTGGCCCAGTATATTTCATGTGGGTCATAATTCTATATTCTCCACTTGACATATGGCATGGACATTTATTTGGATTAACACGATTAAATATAATATGCGCCGCACTAACATTGCTTTATTCTTAATTAGAGTGAGATTAGAATAATATGAATAATTAAACTAACTTACCAAACAGAGTAATGGCGGTAAACTATCAAGAGACATTCCCTTCCACTGTACTACAATGTTCAGCAAATAATTAATTATAATCCATAATAGGAAGTAGCTGCTAAGGTCCCGTAATTTATCGTGTCAAAGACGATTCCTTGTTATCAATAATCATCTCCCCCATAATTGCGTAATTGATGTGGTAAGCAGGAAAAAAAAATGTCAGAAAACAAATAACAATATCGCTATAAATGGTGGATGGACAAAAACATAAAAATACCAAAAACATACATCAGGGTTACAACAAAGACCCATGCAAACAACATGTTCTTAAATGTCTTTGGTGTAACTTGGCCTGAGTCAAAGGCTCTTGCCAATATGAGCTCAGTCTTTATATATTCTATAAACACTATTTGTTTACAAACTTCCTCCTAATGATCAATATTGCCGACTCACTGTTCTTAGAGTCCTTTGAATATTATCGTTCTTAGAGAAAAAAAAAAACGGCTACGGAGTTATCACCAATATTTATTCATAGCGGCCTAGAAATTACTGTCGACAATTCCAAGTCCCGAGATAAAAAATTCTCAACCATGAAATTAGAACTGTGGCCTCAAAGCAACCGTTTCTGCGACAAATTCAGCTTCAATAGTAGAAGCAACTATGAGAGCTATTTGACGCTTTTCCTCCCCATGACTATATTTGCTTTTCCACCCGTCATACGAATATCGAACCAAAGTGATTTCCGGACTATCACTACAACCAGCAAAATTGTTCGGAGTAGTAAGTAATCACCTCAACTTATCAGACTGTCGAACGTCGAGCATTAGTGTTCTGATTCCTTTAGCTATCTTAAAACTTCTTTCTTAGATCTCCAATGGCTCCATTCGAGGATACTTTGGTATATCCTAAAAACATTTCCAACCCGCAAAACTAAAATAACCTGGTCCGGTCTCGTCCAATGTTTGAGCATACATCACGCTTCTTCAACAACACAATGCATTAAAGAATATTTCCATTTTTTTCTTTTTTAACTGCATTTTGTGGACAATCCTTTAAACGAATTGTCCCTTTACAAAAGGAGAGGTAGTGGTCGCACATTTAGATAATATGAAGTCTTTCTAGAACTTTTTTACCTAATCCCTTCTAGACACCCCTAACAATCTGTGTGGTTATTACGAAATATTTCCAATTGACTATTAGTATCAGTTGCCTCACCCATACCTTCTTTCAAAGTTATAGACCAATAAATTTATGGGTCCTTCGGTAAACAAGACTTCCTAGCAAGAATTCTTTTGTCAACACATTAAGAATCAAGAAATAATTGCTCCCATGAACTTAGATTGTATACACGATCAATGAAATTTTCATTAAATCCCAAAGGACCGGTGATGGTATATTAATTAAGATACCATTGTTGGAAGCTTGTTTAAGTCCATAAACTTGAGTTCTTTAATTTGGATTACAATTGCAACCTCCTGTACTTTAATGAAGAAATATTCAGGTAGATCATATAACACATATTCATCAAAAGTTCCCATTCAGAAACGTAGTTTCACACATTTGGTTCTGGAACTCTAAATCCATGAGCCTAATGACCTAAGCGAATCTTTTGATACAGGAGAGCCAACGTCTCGTTAAATAACAAATTCCTTGTGCAGTGAACATTTTGCAACAAAGTCTAATTTATGTCATTCAAATCACCATCTTGTGTCGTGTCTTGGTCTAAAATCCAACTTACATACGACTAATATTAAAACCTTCGATTCAAATCAACGACTCCATTCCCAACAAGTTTATTTTGCTCCATTGATTGTCAACTCATAATTTATAGCATTGATCACTTTTGAATCACATTTTAATGGGCTTTGGAAAATGAAACGAATTCTTTACTTCGTCATAATCATAATCAAATTCTACAAATATACCAATAGTCATCTGAAATAGTGACTCTATTCTCTTTTAAAATATTCCTCTAATGACGATTCCTGTCATTGTTTTGCAACTGGCGTTTATTGGTCGAAATTCTCATTATGGCAGCGGACTGGATCACTCCCGATTGTTGCCTTCAAATGCTATCATATCCTGTCTAATAACTGGAGAAATACAAATTTCTGTTGAATAGTTCTGGCGCACATCGAGATACTGCACACGGAAACTTCTCTGCATTGACACATTAAACTGATAATCACTCCAACCACCTAATTTCAACCATTCTCAAGGCAAATTAGCATCTCAGGTTTCAAAAAATTATGTACTTGGTCCCCCTAGGGACAGTAAACCCTATACCCTTTGGACTTCTCTGGGTAACCAATAAAGTATCCGCTTACAGTTCTAGAGTCCAATTTCTTTTCATGTGGATTATTAACTCTAACCTCTATTGGACAACCCCAAATATGAAAATTTTTTAAACTTGGTTTCTTTCCTATCCATATTTCAAAAGGAGTCTTTTGAACTGCCTTACTAGGAACCCAGTTAAGAAAATAAATGACTATCTTAAAAGACCCCATCCATAATGAAATGGGTATTGAGGAGTTACTTAACATACTCCTAATCATTTCCACAAAAGTAAGATTATGCCTTTTAGCCACCCCATTCTACTGAGGCGTACCAGGCATTGTGTATTGTGCACAAATATCATTCTCTTCTAGGTATTTAGCCAATGATCCTAGACATTGTCTTATTCCATCATACCTTCCGTAATACTCACCACCTCTATCTGATCGAATGATTTTCACCTTTCTATCTAATTGTCACTCAACTTCAGTAATATATGCCTTTAAAGCATTTATTACTTGAGACTTTTCATGCAACAAATAAACATAACCGTAACATGAAAAAGCATCAATGAAAGTAATGAAGTACTTTTCTCCACCAAAAGATGGTGAGTCGAAAGGTCCAAAAATATCAGTATAGACAATCTCCAAAAGTTTTCCACTTCTTGTGGTGTCTTTCTTTGTATGTTTACTTCGTTTTTCTTTAATGCAATCCACACTTACATTGAAATTAGTAAAATCAAGGTTTGAAAGAATCTCATCTTTTACCAATCTCTCCATTCTTTCTCTGGATATATGACCCATTCTTTTATGCCACAAGAAAGAGGAGTTTTCATTAACTCTGCTACGTTTAGTTCCAATATTGTGATGTAGGGTGAGAAGTGTTTCAAAAAAAGTTTTATTAAGATTAAATTTATATAACCCCTCCGATAAAACACCAGAACCTACAAATAAGCCATTTCTCAACAAACAAAAACCCTTGTGTTTAAAATATAAAGCATAACCATCATAATCAAGTCTTGACATGGAAATCAAATTTCTAGAAATAGTAGGAACATAAAAAGTATCAAATAGGTCAAAATAGTGATCTTACTCTAAAACCAAACGTAAAGTTCAAACACCAACAACCGATACTTGAGTCCTATTTACCCAGACTATAAAATGCTTATTTTCCTTTATGTTCTAGTTCGAAAGGTATCCTTGCATCGAATTTGAAACATGGATAGTAGAACTAGAGTCAATCCATCATATATTAGAAGGAACTTGTGTCATATTCGATTCGGAACATACATAAGCTAACTGTCCATTTCGGGCATTTTTTCTTTAAATGCCCATAGCCATAACGGAAATAACATTTCGGTCCATTATGTTTCTTCTTGCGAGCCTCATTGCCATGAGAAGGTCTCACAACCTTCAATGGATATTTCTTTAAACTCTTTTTCGATTTCTTTCCTTTGCTTCCAACTCCATGACTTATAACATTAACTGAATATTGTCCTTGTTGCCTAAGCCTTGCCTCTTCTTGAATTAACATACTCGCCAATTCATTCACATTCCACTTTTCCTTATTGGTGTTATAGTGAATCTGAAATGACCCATACTAAGTATGCATGGAAAATGAATTGAACAAGGAAACTTTCATCAACATTCATACCCAGAGATTTGAGTCTTGCAGCTAGATTGGTCATTTCAAGGACATGTTCATTCAATCCATGGCTACCATAAAATTTGATGGTGGTAAGTTCAGCCATTAATCTCCCTCCAAGGGACTTGTTCATGAACTAAACCAATCTTCCACAGCCTTGAACTATTTCTTAGCATTTTTCAATTTGAGGAAGCGTTGACTTAATATTGTTTGCAATATGCATTCGCATAAACATGATGCTTAATTTGTTAGATCTTTCCCATGACTTATACAAAACTTGCTACTCCGCATTGCTTGTTTCAGTAATAGCTGCCGGTTTGTCAATTCGCAGTGCTAAGTCAAGATCCACAACACCAAGGTGAAACTGAATCTGTTCCTTCCAGTCAGAGAGATTAGTTCCATTAAAGATCGGAACAGAAAAAGTTAACGAACGAAGAGGAATAGGAACTGACACTACAATAAATTATTATAACATTAATGCCTTGAGAAAAATAACTTTTATTAGTAATATTGCATTCAATCTGGGGATTAACTAATGCAATATACTAACATTCAAATTTGATGGTGATTTTCACTCACCTAGGTATAATTGATACCGCTTTAAAGTTTATTTTTTTTGTCACCTTTAGCCATCCATTCCAATCTCACTATCATTATATCAGTTATCCTAATTATTTTAATGATTACTTGAAAATTGGTGCACCTTTGGGTCAACCGTAATAATCCAATAATCATTCCATAATAATTTTTTGCAAAAATCATATTTCAATTCAATATTTATTACTCTTCTCAACAACATCACTTTGGTGACAACATGCTAACCATAATATAAACATTGATTGATAAATATCCAAGCAAAAATTTGTCCATGTTCAAAGCAGATAAATAAAATCCCATAATAAGATTTTGATCATGAAAGATATACAAAATCGTGCCCATAATATTTTAGCCCTTGCTTGCATAAATACATTTATTAACCCAACGCAATTGAGTCCATACTAAATTCAAATAATAGAGCATGCATAACGAAATATTCCCTAACTTTTATGACGTCGTTTACTAAGGTCATGCTGATGACGTGGTAGTGGGGTCCAATGATGATTGTGCTAAATTACAGTCAGGTAAATTCCCAGGGAAGTGGGGGTCATTGTGGACCGCTTAAGTCCCACTTTCCAAGAAAAAATTTTCCTTAGATACGTAATTAGCACACTATATCACTATGAAGTGATGACGATTTCGGAATCATGATATTACAATCCAATAAATCCAACGACTATATGTTTCCATCAATATTTCATTAAATCTAACAAACAACATGGCCGAAATCAAACGAACAAACATCATGAACGCTAGGCATTACACAGTTAACGAAATCATTTTCTATATTAAAGGAAAACCATGATAGTTTCAACCAAGGCTCTCATATCACATGTAAGAAATTTTTCGTATTTCATTTGCTAAATTAGGATCTTTAACTATCATGATCATCACATGTATTAGCTTCAAACATAAAAAATAAAAGTCCAAGAAAACCATACCAAAATCGGCCATAACGTAAACCAGTCTTTGAAGAAGACTTGTAGGAATTGTTTCTCTCGCTTAACCCTCTTTCTATTTCTTTTCTTTTCCAAATTGTATGGGTAACCTGATGAGAGAAATATTGGTGGCAAGAGGACAATTTCCAACCCTATATATATAGCCATTATCCCACTCCCTATAAAAGTAGGCATTAATAGGAAAAAAAACCCTTCCACTTCCCCATTAACTCTCATAGAATTTTAAAAGTGAAAAGTCACCTTAATCCATAATCGAAAATGTCCATTGCCCTTTCATTTCATGTGGGTCATAATTCTACATTAAGCCTACAAAAACAACCAATCATGTCTTCCTACATGATAAAGACCCCTGGGCAATACTCTGTGGAGGGGACACAAGAACCTCAATATATATTCCTATAAATTCTTTTCAAAAGTTTCTAATTAACCAATTTGGGTAATGGGCAACAAAGAACTTCATTACTCTCTCTCTCTCTCTCTCTCTCTCTCTCTCTCTCTCTCTCTCTCTCTACACTTGTCTAGTTTGCCTCTTCTTTTAGCCCAACCATTAGAGTAAGGAAATTATTTAAGGAACCTAATTGATTTCTCTATATTTTCTGCGATTACCCATTGCTTAATTGTAAATAGGGATATAAATGGAGTGAATTTGGAGGATAAGGAGGAGGGAGACTTGAGTGCGCCACACCTACCAACTCAAATCTACATTGGAGCATATTTATATTCCTATCTCTGTAGACCTGGCGAAGCAGATCAAGTCGAATAATCCATGGTGGATTAGACAGATTCTTAGATGAGGATATTACAATTCATATCCAACTAATTTAGGTTATGAATTTATGGCACTTTCAGATCAGATAATTTGTGGTGGATATGATGGCGAATAATCTATCATTCTCATCCCAAATATATATATATATATATATATATATATATATATATTTTTACCATCTAATGAATAATTTATTTTATAACACAATAACTGAAGTTATTTTTAAAATTGTAAATTTTAATATATTAAACATTTAATAACTAATCACAAACTTATAATTTTTTTTATACACGCAAAATTGATAGGAACGTTCATACGATTGGACAGTAATAAGACTGACATTTGATGTCTTATGTAACTGCCCTTAAGTTACCTATAACCCTCATAAGCTTAATGGTACGGTTACAAGACAACTACTATTGATGTCTTGCATAACCTCCCTTAAATTACCTATAACCCCCCCCCTAAGCTTAATGGTACGGTTACAAGAGAGCTACTATTGATATCTTACATAACCTCCCTTAAGTTACCTATAACCCTCTAAGCAAAATGACACACTCATAAATGTCAAGCTAAAGGAGGGTTTGCCTCCACCACTATAAAAAGGGATCCTAGGAGGAGGTAAGCATCTCATTCTCACTCACTCTTCATTTATTGTTGCAATCTGAACCTCTCATTCCTTAACTTATGCATTAGAGTCATACCTCAGAGTACACCCTGAGTCCTCTAAGATGTTACTATTTGATTCCTTTTAGGTGGTCACTATTGAAGGATGGTTTAAGAAAAGCTATTTGATTTTTAGTAGCAACAATTGGCTCCGTCTGTGGGAATCCTTGGGAGGTTTTCTATCTTTGACCATGACCACAAGAAGGAGTTGGGCCAATCTCCAAAGGAAGGGACTAAGAGACCTAGGTGAAGCAGCTAAGGAAGGGAAGTAAACAACTTATAGACTCACGGTGTGCAAACCCTAGTGGCGCGAACCCCAATGGTGCAAATCTCAACTACAAGAATCCCAACGATGTGGATCAACATGCCTAGACCAACAACAACCCATTTGATGAGCATTACTCATAAGGCACATAGGAGTGAGCACATCTTACCCGTAATGGTCCATCTAATGAGTATAGCTCATGATCAGGCCCTGAAGACTTACCCACTTGATGAACACAGCTCGTGAGGCACACAGGAGTGAGCACGTGTCACCCGTAATGACCCATCTGATGAATACAACTCATAAGGCCCTGAAGAGTCGCCCACTTGATGAGCATGACTCATGAGGCATAGAGAAGTGAGCACGACTCACCCATGTTGGCCCATTTGATGAACACAGCTCATGAGACAACAAATGAGTGAGCACAACTTACCTATAATGTTTCATCTAATGAGCACAGCTCATAAGAGACAAAAAAATGGGCACCGCTCACCCAAAATGGTCTATCTGATGAGCATAGCTCAAGAGGCCCTAAAAACTTGCTCACTTGATGAGCACGACTCATGAGGCATAGAGGAGTGAGTACAACTCACCCATAATGGCCCATAGGATGAGTACAACTCATGTGGCTTTGAAGACCTGCCCATTTGATGAGCACAACTCATAGGGCACAAAGGAGTAAGCATGACTCATCTGTAATGCCCCATCTAACGAGCGTTACTTGGATAAGGTTAGAATGGTAATAATAAGTTTTTTAGAGCATACTTTCCAATTTTGATTAAGCCGAGTAATGTAGAAGTCAACTTGAAGTGAGTCCAAAAGTAAGCGCATCGACTTGGGTCAAGCCGGTTAAGAAAATCACTCAGGGTCTGATTCGAATTGCAACTCTTGAATAAAAGAAATTTATTTTAAATATTTGAGAGTTTTCGGGGTGCAGCTGATACACCCAAAATTGATAAGAACGCTCATAGGGTTGGACAGTTATAAGATCGACATTTGATGTTGCACGTAACCACCCTTGAGTTACCTATAACCCCCTCTAAGCTTAATGGTACGGTTAAAAGATAACTACTATTGATGTCAATACATAACCTCCCTAAGCTTAATGGTAACCTCTTTGTTGGAATTGGTGTATACCCAAGAGGGGGTGAATTGGGTATTAAAAATTTCTCCTAGGTTGAATTCAATTTGCAACTAGTATTTCACAACCTAGGGTCTGTCTAAGTATTTCCAATTAATCAAGTATGCAAATATTTACGCCAAATAAGACATCCTCAGTAAATTAAATACTTGTATACAATCACCACTTCATATCCCATTTAATCTTCAAGAGGCATATCTCATTTAAATAAAGGGCATGTATGCAAAAGTAATGATAGCGATAAATGAACAAGCATACATGTGCGGAAATAAAAGTGCGTGAATTTAAATGAGATAGAGAGAGAGCAACAGAAGACATTTTTTATTGAGGTTTGCCCAAACTAGCCTACATCCCCGCCTTGGGCATTCCCCCCGAGGATTCCACTAACCTTGCCCACTTCAACGGGCGGAGTAGAGGCTGTTACAACCTTTCCTTACGGGACAAGGTAAACCCTAACTCAATTATCAAGCTGAGCCCAACCGGTCTCCCTTATGGGGTAAAAACACCCCAATTCAATTTTCGAGCTAAGCCGAATTGGTCTCAGTTACGGGGCTGAGACTCTCTAGTTCAATTTACAGGATGAATCCAATCGATACAATAAAAATATTTTTATACACGATAAAATGCTTCTAAATAAAAGCAGAGATGTACAATGTTTAAGCTCTCATTACACGCACTCTAATATGATATGAAATATGCTCATTAGAGTGAGGGTGTTTTCTCAAAACAATATTTTCAATCTTTGAGAAATGATGTGTATGATAACATACTCAAAGATGTGACCCTATTAAAATTTTCTCCCAAAAATATATTTCAATACAAGTACAGGAGAACCTAGGGTTTGCTTTTCAAATAGTTTTTGCACAAATAATATATATGAATATATGTAAATAATAAATATGTTCCCCAACAAAGATTTTTGTAAATAAAAATATTTGGAGAATTTAGGAGTTAAGCTCAAAGATATTTGTGCAATGAATACTATTTGAGCATTTGAATCTTGCAATAGAGGTGCAAAGATTCAAAGGCTACGAAGAGTTCTTCCGATAAAATATTTAACCAAGAAATCATATGAGAAGAACTCTAAACCTATCTCAAAAATAATTTTCAAACTGAAAGTTCAAGAGACTAAGTGATTTTGAAAAATGAAATGACTAAACAAAATAAAATGCTCTCTTTCAAAAGATATTTCAAAGAGTGATAAAGAGAGTTTAGGAGAGTATAAACCTATAAAGATTTTTGCAATGAAAAAGTAGTTGGGGGAACTTTGATTAACCAAAAAAAATTGAGAGAAAAAATTTTCTAATCAAAGTTGCTAATTAATCAGATGAAAGGGTATATATAGACTCTGGGAAATTTATGACCGTTGGGGATACGCTCATCATTTTATAAAACATTAAGTAAAAAATTAATGACGATTAGCGGTTAAAAAATAAGCCAACTTGAGAGGTTCTGTCAACCAAGGGAAAGGGCTGAACGACCACTTTTATAAGTTCAGTCAACCGGGGAAATTTGAACTACATGTTCGGTCGACCATATCAGAGTGTTTCTGAACCCTTCATGGGTTCAGTTGACCATGGCTAGAGGCCAGTTGACCATTTATAAGGTTTGGTCTACCAAGGCCAATTTGAAC
Source organism: Malania oleifera (assembly GCF_029873635.1). NCBI lineage: Eukaryota > Viridiplantae > Streptophyta > Magnoliopsida > Santalales > Ximeniaceae > Malania > Malania oleifera. Next base: position 59,297,787 of record NC_080417.1, on the reverse strand, counting down.
TATGAGTTCAGTCAACCATGTGGTTGGAAAAGTAAGATTTGTACAGGTTGGTCGATCGAGGAAGGTTAGTTCAAAAACAGGTCGGTCAACCAAGGCAAGTCAACTTGTTGACTTTTCTAAGGTTTGGTCGATCGAGTTGATTAATACTGAAACTAGTAGGTTGACCGAGCTCAGTATCTTCCTCAATTTAAGCACTAATTTGACCCTAAAATTATTCCAAAAACTTTTATAAGTTTTAAGTAATTTTGAAATGTTTTTAGGCAAAGAGTTTGGTCCACCAAGACTTTTTAATTAAGCCCAAATGGCTTCAATCTTCTTACTCGTGTGACTTCATGGAATGCACTAGATACATATGATCTTGAAGTTTCTTTTGGATTCCAAGTCCCTTGGTCTTATATGTGCTAAAATTTAGACTTGTTCACATACTTAAACACACATAAGATACTAGTACTTTGTTAGCATCAAAACAGAGATCGAACTCAAAAAGTCAACACTCTCTAAGCTTAATGGAACGATTACTAGAGAGCTACTATTGATGTCTTACATAACCTCCTTTAAGTTATCTATAACCCTCTAAGAATAATGGCACACTCATAAATGACAAGCTGAAAGAGGGTTTTCCTCCCCCGCTATAAAAAGGGATCCTAGGAGAAGGTAAGCATCTCATTCTCCCTCACTCTTTAATAAAAGCTATTCAATTTTTGGTAGCAACATTTTTATTTTTCAAAGCATGAATTTGGAGACTTTTGTTTTGATCACAAGAAAACTAAGTATTTGGGCTTGAGTTTGAATGTATGCATAGGGTAGACCTACAGATGCATTCAGTAGCACAAAATTTGAGAGTATGGAACTAGCCCTTGGCCAATAATGTAGAGACCTAGAAAATTAAATTAATAAAAGTAATAAAAGAAAGAGAGAGGGAAGAATAAGAAAAGGAAGGAAATTTAAAATGGGAGAATAGCAAGGCTTCGTTGAAGAACCCAGGGTCTTCGTTGATGAATTTCCGGTAAATTTCGGCGATGAGGTACACATGTCCTATCAACGAGAAGATACCGAGAGTTTTGGGAGTTTTAGGAAAATTTCAAGTTCGTCGATGAAATAGCCTCCTCGTTGACGAAGTGCCTTCATGGGTCTGTCAATGAATTACTTGAACTCATTGACGAACGCTGGCCTATAAATATGCAAACCCTCATTTTTTTAGCGGCATTTTCTCTCCTCTCTCTCTCTTTCTCTCTCTCTCTCTCTAGACCCACGGTTCTCTCTCCTTCTCTCTTCGTTTTCGGCTTTGTCATAGCCTGGTTTGACAATTGAGAACCACCATGAGGTTCCTGGGAAGTTTCTCTGCAACCTAGGAGGAGTAGATTTTCAGACTGGAGTTTCGGGGAACCATCCCAAAACCAGGGTAAGCTAGATACTTTAAGGGTTTTAAAGTTAATTTGAAGTATGTAGAGTTTATGAATTTCTAAATGATAAATGTTCTAGGAGTTGGGTTGTTTAATTTGGGAAAAATATGATTTTAGAGTTTTGAGTTCTGGACGCCGCAGGCGTTGGATTTGGGTGTTTACGAGCCTTTCAGTAAACTAGGTAAGGGGAACAAATTATAGCAGTCTTTTCTGAAATTATTGGTCGAGAAATATAAGAAATGGTTATGGTATTTTACCAAAAATTTATTCTGATATGAATATCATATGAAAATTTGTGTGGCATATGATTTATACTGATATATGTTTGAAACTGGGTTAAATGATTTACCTTGAAAATTATGGGATTGTGAAACGAGTATTGAAATATGGGGTTAGAAATGTGGAAAATGATGAAAGTGATATGTACTGAAAAATATATATTCTGATAAATTATGAAACATGAAATATGGAATTGTATTATTGAGAAATATTGAATTACGTGAAATGAGATATGTATATTGATTACGCGCTTAAATTGCTTAATTAGGTGTTTTTATTTATGCATTGAGATGTATATTTTTAATTAAATATCTAATTACTCTCAATAATTTAACATTGTGTCCTATTTATAATATTTGGGTTTTATTGAGTAATTTATGAATTTTTGATATTTTTTTATCGTAGGGCAAATATTGGAAGCTAAAACAAACACTATTTCGAATTCTTAGCATAACTTTCTCGTCCGAACTCCGATCAAGATGATTCAAAATTCTAGAGAAAGCAGAGGAAGTACCCTATGACTTTATTGTTTCATGATTTGAGAGATACATGCTCTAGGATGGTCAAGCTTAGGCATGTTCTCTAGAACATAGAAAATTTAAAAGAAAGAAACAAATAAAGAAAAGAAAAAAATAATAAAAAAAGAAGAGTGATTTGACCTGGCCATGCTGCCGGGTCCTCTCCAAAGGTGCGCTGAGTAGGGCTCTTGCCACCCTCTTCCTTATATATTTCTTTTCTTTTCTCTCTTCACAGCAACTGCCCCCTCTCCATTCCTCCTTCTCTTACTCTCTCAACTCTCCTCTCTCCGTCTCTTTTCATCTCTATTTTCTCTCCCATTTTCCTTGGCTGAACTCTCTTCTCCCCTCTCTTCTCATCTCTTCTTCTCGCGCATCTCTCCTTCTTTCCCTTTCGACTCAATCTTCACTGGGCTGCTATTCCGAAACACCTGCTACTGCCCTTCTTCTTCGTCCTCTCCTCTCTTCTATCTTGCTACTGCTCCCATTCCTCCATTGCTGACCCGACACCTCCTTCCCTATTTACTAGTTGTAGCTACTACTGTAGCTGCTCAAGAATAGCCGGGAAGCTCTTCCATTGCTCCCCTACCGCCTTTGCTGTGTGATGCCAAAACAAGGACCCAAGCTCCCCTACTGCCTTTGTTGTGTGTTGCTAACTCAAGGACCTGAGCTCCCCTACTCCTCCTTGCTATTGCTCCTCAACTTCCCCTACGACTAGCCTCTAATATTCCTCTCTTTCGCTCTTTTTCTTTATTTATTTATTGTTCTTGCTTTTAATTATTTAAATGAATAGTGTTATTTTTTCAATGGAGTTTGAGTTAAAGTTTGAACTTTTGAATCTTTGTTTGGGTGTTATTGTGAAAGTTGATTTCTTTTCTTTCTCTCTTAATTAAAATTAGCTTTAGATTTGAGTTTTGCTTGAGCAATTTTTTTTTATATTTGATTAATGTTTGGTTTGGTCTCTTGAAAGAAAAAAAAAAAAAAGAATAAAATACAAAAGGAAAAAAAATAGCTTTTTTAGAAGTTAAATCAATTGTCTTCTTTAAAATTTAAATTTTTTTGAATTCTATTTAAGTTAAGTTTAATTAATTAAAGTCTGATTTTTTTTTTATCTTGTTTAGTTTATTGTTTAATTGTTAATGTTTTAATTTTTGTTAAGTTCTTAAGTGCGTTAAAAATTTAGTTTTTGGTTGAGTTTGTGTTCAATTGAGTTTTTTTAATTGCGTGCTAGAGTTTGTGCTTAAAGTTATTATTTTTAATTTTTTTTTTTGAAATTCAACTCGTGTTTCAATTCTTGTCTAGCTATTAAACGTAGGATTTCCGTTTCTCGCTGATAAATTTAGTGCTTGCTAGGATTTAGAATTTAAATTGCACGTTACTTCAATTTGTCAAAAGAAAATCTCAAACATCTCAAAAACCCAAATCTGAACTGTGTTTAGTGACCTTTTTGTTTCTTATTTTTTTATTGAAATTATGTAAAATTTGTTATTAAACTGCATTCCTTTAGGAGACGATTTGGCATTTTGGCTAAATATTACACGACTAAACTCCTATACTTTGGATAACTTTCGAGCTGCTCATTTTTAGAGTGAGTCAAGTTTTTAGGGCCGTTATCGGGGAATGCCAGCTTTAATTTCAAAATTTTTTTTTTCGAAATATTTTTGATTTTTAATTAAAAAAAATAAAAAATAAGTAAAAAAATAAAAAATTTGATCGTGCTTGTTTGCTATTGTGTTGGTGAATTTATGCTATTTGCATTGATGTTTGATGCTTTGGGTCCGATATATTTCAAATAGACTATCCAAAATTTCACTTAACACTAGTAGTGACACACACAGAGCACAAAATTTGATTGTTCTCCTATTACTTTTATGAGTGATTTGAAATTGATTTGAGCAATCTATTTGAAAATTTTTTTGAGGAAGTTATGGCTGCATGTACACTTTAGGATTTTCTGCAGCCTACATGCACATCTACACCTTTTTGCGATGTGTTACCACAAGATGCACCGAACTTCACAATTAAGCATGACATGTTATCTGTGATACCCCAGTTTCACGAGATGGATTATGAGAGTCCATACTAGCACTTGACAGATTTTGAGTTGGTCTGTACCACTTTCATTAATAAGGCCGAAACCAATGAGTATATCAAACTTCTCCTATTTCCTTTTTCTTTGAAAAATAAAGTAAAAATCTGGTTTAATTCTCTTTGACCTAACTCTATTACTAGTTGGGCTGAAATGCAGCTTGAGTTCTTACATAAGTTCTTTCTTTTTTAGATAACTCAGTACCTGCAGGAGCAGATCAATCAGATCATGCAGAAAGGTGACGAGACGTTCCAAGCATGCTGGGAGAGATTCAAGGACCTGATGAATATATGTCCGTATCACAGATTCGAATCTTGGAGTTTAGTGAATTATTTTTATACTACACTTACCCCTGAATGTAAATAGTTTGTTCAAACTATGTGTAATGGGGAGTTCTTCAACAAGGAACCGGATAAAGCTCTATCATTCTTTGATTATTTAGCTAAAAGTGCCCAACAATGGAACGAATGATATGACCAGGCACTAATGGCAGCACCACCTCTCAGAGCGATCAGTGGTGGAGGTAGATACGAGGTAAAAGAGGAAACTAGTCTGAAGACTCTTGTTGCTATGTTGTCTAAGAGACTAGAGATTATGGAATCAAAGAATGTGAAAGCTGCGAAATCAGTGAAGGAATGCTCTATCTATGAGACCATAGACCATAGAATTCAGGATTGTCCATTGCTACCAGTATGGCAGAAGAGCAGATCTGATCGGGTGCAATCAGCGAATTGGGTCAACATATCTCAAAATCAACCATTCTCGAACACTTGTAATCCTGGATGGAGAAATTACCCGAACCTCTCATGAAGGAATGATCAGTCCAGTCCATCATCCTCATAGTATCATCAAGTTCCTCAATCTTATGCACCATCTCCGCAACCGCTATATCATCCACTTGCAGCCCCTCCACAACAGTTGCATTATCAGCCTCAACAGATCTCTCGGAGCTACGCACCACCAGGATTCCAACCAACTTTAGCTTCTATTCCATTAAAGAAACCTTCTAATGATAGCATGGCACAGATAGCGAACACTCTTTAGCAATTCATGTAGAACAATAATCAGAACATAAATGAGCTATGACACACTATTAATAAGTTGAGTATTTAGGTGAATGCTTTAGAAAAAGGAAAATTTCCAACACAGCCTCAGCCTAATCCCCACGTATATCGACAGCAACATCAACTAGTGCATAATGTTTTAGGGGATGCTTTTGAGTCAGCTAAGGCTGTCATTACTTTAAGGAGCAAAAAATAAGTTTCCCAACCTGAAATGCACATTGATCGACAAACAATTGCTCCAATACCTGAAGTGGCAACTGAGACAGATGAGGGAAAAGAAAATTTCGATGAAGCGAGATCAAATTCAAAGAAGTCAGATAATAAGGAGGATGAGATTGTTAAGGAGTATCAACCTGTGGTACCCCATCCTCAAAGGTTGACATTTGGTTAGAAGAATAAGTATTACACTGAAATTCAAGAAATCTTCAAATAGGTGAAGATCAACATTCCAATTTTGGATGCTATATAGCAAGTCCCTGCATATGCAAAATTTTTGAAAGACTTGTGCACAGTAAAAAGGAAACTGAACATAAAGAAGAAGACTTTCTTGACCGAGCAAGTTAGTGCTTTGATATTGAGTTAGACTCCTCAGAACTCAGAGACCCTAGTTCTCCCACTATTTTTATCATCATTGGTGAATCTCATATTGGGAGAGCTTTACTTGATTTGGGGAGTAGTGTGAACTTGCTCCCATATTCGATATATGAACAACTGGGTTTAGGTGAGCCAAAGAAAACTTCTATGATGCTATAGTTGGCAGATGGATTCGTAAAAACTGTACGAAGCGTTAATGAGGATGTATTGGTTCAAGTTGAAAAATTTTACTACCATGTGGACTTTGTTGTTTTGGACATGTAGCAGTCTGTCTCCACCATATATTAGGCCCCTAATACTCTTGGGTGACGATTCCTTGCTACTTCTAATGCATTGATTAATTGTCGAAGCGGAGTCCTTAAGCTCACGTTTGGAAATATGACATTGGAAATGAATGTGTTTAATGCTCACAAGATGTCAAGTCGGTGCATAGTTGATGTAATAGATGATTTGGATATTTCAGAGCTATTGTCAGTACTTGATGTTGATGGGGCATTTGAAAATGACTCTTCTGAACAACTTGAGGTATTTGATGAAAAATTTCCAGAATCAGAGGGGCAGTTTCCAGAGATAGATGGTTCCCCTCACTTGTTGGATGCAAGTTACACAAGTAGTTGGCGTAAGCCAACATTTGAGGCTACTGACCTACTCGAAATTATTAAGTCATTAGAAGAAGAAATTCTGATACTTGAGCTGAAACCATTGCCTAAAGAGCTGAAGTATGTTTTCCTGGGTCTAGCAGAAGGCACATTCCCTATGGCAATTTATTCTTACCTTACTTTTAAACAAGAAACTAAGTTATTGTAGGTACTAAGGAAGCATCAAGGAGCGATTGGATAAACCATTGTAGATATCAAGGGTATCGACCCTTCGATTTATACTCCAACATTTTCTTGGAAGGAGATGCTAAACCAGTTCGTGATGCACAACAAAGGCTGAATCCAACCATGATGGAGGTGGTAAAGAACGAAGTGCTGAAATTATTAGCTACCGATATCATCTATCCGATCTTTGATAGCAAATGGGTAAGCTTGACACAGGTAGTTCCAAAAAAATCTAGTTTGACTGTCATTGAAAATGCTAATGGAGAGTTGATCCTATCTAGGAAAGTAATGGATTGAAAAATTTGCATTGATTATCGTAAATTGAATTCGGTTAGCCGAAAAGTTCACTTCCCATTACCCTTCCTAGATCAGATACTCAAAAAAGTTATTGGTAATTCCTTTTACTGGTTCTTAATTGGATTTTCTGGTTATTATCAAATTGTTGTAGCACCTGAGGATAAAGAGGAGACTACCTTCACTTGTCCTTTCGTTACTTTTGCCTTTCGCAGAATGTCATTCGGTCTATGTAATGCACCTACTACTTTCCAATACTGCATGATGAGTATTTTCTTTGATATGTTAGATGATATGTGTGAAATTTTCATGGATGATTTTTTTGTGTTTGGTAAATCCTTTGATATTTTTTTGAAAAATTTGACTGCTATTTTTAAAAAATGTGAGGAAAAGAATTTGCTTTTGAATTGGGAAACATGTTAATTTATGTGAAGTAGTGGTTTAGTACTTGGTCATTTGGTTTCTGAGTGTGGTATAGAGGTTAACAAGGCCAAGGTAGAGCTGATTTCCCAGTTACCTGTCCCTAAGATAGTTAGGGATATCCATTCATTCCTTGGTCATGTCGGCTTCTATAGATGTTTCATTTAAGGCTTTAGTAGTATTGCTAAACCATTGTGTACTTTGTTATAGAATGAGATTGAATTCTTATGGACTAATGAATGTCAACAGGCTTTGAAACACTAAAGAAACATTTGACTATTGCACCTTTCATGCAACCTCCTTGGTGGGATTGGCCATTTGAAATCATGACTCAAGCAAGTGACTACTCCCTTTGTGTTGTTCAAGGTCAAAGAATTGATAACAAGTCATCTATCATTTATTATCAGAGTCGAACTTTGAATGATGCTCAGAAAAATTATACCACCACTGAGAAGGAATTGTTAGCTGTTGTATTTGCCTTAGAAAAATTCATTCTTATGTCATTGGATTGCCTGTCATTATTTTTACTGATCACTATGCTTTGAATAATTTGTTAGCAAAAAAGGATGCTAAACCCAGGTTGATAAGATGGATTCTACTTCTTCGGGAATTTGACGCCACCATTCAAGATAAAAAGGGCATGGAAAATGTTGTAGCTGACCATCTCTCTCATTTGCAGCTACCTATTGTGTCTGTATCTCCTTCTCCCTTAAATGATGATTTTCTTGATGAGTGTCTTTTTGTAGTGTCACCCACTCTGTGGTTTGCTGATATTGTGAACTACCTTGTCACCAATCGAATGCCATAGTATTGGTTAACTCAGGATAGCGTAAGTTTCTTGCGGAGGTACGACATTACTATTTTGAAAATCCATACCTATTTAAATACTGCTCTGATCAATTGGTTTGTAGATGTGTGTCTAATGATAAATTCACTTCTGTGATGCATTTTTGTCATAGTGGAGCATATGGAGGTCACTTTGTTGCAAAGAAAACTGTTTCAAAAATTTTGCAAAGTAGACTCTACTAGCCTACTATGTTCAAAGATGTTGAGAATTTTTGTAAAACTTGTAAGGCATGTAAAAAAGTAGGGGAAATCACAGAAAAAAATGAAATGTCTATGTCTCCTATTTTGACTCTTGAAATCTTTGACTATTGGGGAATTGATTTTATGGGACCTTTCCCAAACTCTTTTGGAAATTATTGTATTCTAGTTGCTGTGGATCATGTTTCAAAATGGGTGGAAGCTGTATCTTGTAGGACAAATGACCACAGTGTTGTCATCCAATTTCTTAAGGAATTATTTGCATGTTTTGGCATGCCCAAGGCGATCATTAGTGATGGTGGGATGCACTTTTGTAACAAATCATTTGAAAAATTAATGCAAAATATGGAGTTACCCATAAGGTCTCTGCTCTATATCATCCTCAAACTAATGGTCAGGCCGAGCTAGCCAATAGAGAAATCAAGATCATACTTGAGGAAACGGTTCGTCCTAATCGAAAAGACTGGTCAGAAAAGCTGGTTAACGCACTCTGGGCCACTGAACTGCATTCAAGACCAATTTAAGGATGTCTCCCTATAGGTTAGTTTATGGTAAGACATGTCATTTACCCGTTAAAATTCGACATCGTGCATTATGGGTTATTAAACAGATTAACTTTTCCCTTGATGATACCAAAGGTTTGAGAAAGTTGTAGGTATGTAAGCTTGAAGAATCTAGGAGAGAAGCCTATGACAATGCTCATTTAGCAAAGGAATGCATGAAGCTGCTGCATGACAGGAAAATCAAGGACAAGTAGCTTTTCCGGAATAAGCAAGTTCTCCTCTACGACTCTCCGTTACATCTATTTCTTGGGAAGCTCAAGTCCCGATGGGGTGGCTCGTACATCGTTAAACATGTTCATCCTCACGACACAGTGGAGATTGTGGACCTAAAGAATGGCAACAGTTTCACAGTCAATGGAAAACAACTCAAACCTTTTATGACTCCCTTCGACTCAAATGAAGAGGTCTTACTTTTGCAAGACCCTAGGGGAGTTTTCTGACCTCTCTCTCATTACTCTTCTTTTTTTTTATTTGTTTTCTTTATTTGCATTTCTCTTTTCTTTTTCTGTTGCATTAGTTAGTTGTGATTTTTTTGTATTTTTTTTTTCTATTAGTTTGTTCATCCGTGCACAGTTTTTCTATTTCCCTTACATTTTCACATTGAGGACAATGTTCCACTTTAGTTGGGGGGGGGGGGGATGAGAATTTGCACATGACACTGTGCACGTCTACTTGTTAAGTTTTGTATTAATAAAAAAAAGAGAAAAAAAAGAAATAAAAAAAGAGTATTGAGGATCAATGATTATGTCATGATTAACACTGACATATACCATTTGCATACTTGCATATAACGTAAAAATTATACACTGGAGTGATTTATGTGTAGTTTCTCTTTATATGACTTTGTAACTCCATGAAGAATTGATTGGTAGTACACTCGTGTTAATTTGGCTATATAAACTCTTGTATTTACATGGTATCTCATTAGGTTGAATAGACACATTAATGTGATTCATTGCACTTAGGGTTTCTTGTGAGCACTGAGAGAACACTCGTGGCAACTACGACACCTTGTGAGGTATTCTTGAGCTATTTATCGTCCTTTCGAGTGTTAACATCAAATTAGAGTTAATGAAACTTAGTTCTCCTTTCTTTTGGATGATTCTTTGTACACTGGTCTTTTTTTTGACTTGCTAGTCTAGAGGTGGCATCTAGTGGGGAGATAGAAATTTAGGTCTTGTAGCCTACTCAAGATGTAAAGGTTAAGCCATCCCTAGAGATAGACTTAATTCATTGACTACTGTTCGAGCTTAATTCCCATTGGTGGTATGAAGACAATAAAAGAAGTGTAATGATTGTCCTAATTGACCATGAAAATACAGAAATTGAAGAATGAGTAGAAGAAAGAATAAGGAAAATAGAAATGTACATTAAATGAAAGGTTAATACCTGCTCTACTTAAATACCACACAAAGTCAGGGACATGACATATGTTCTCCACATATGAAGACTCTTCAACCACTTAATGCTTCAGATGTATTCATGTCAGGTTTGTGAATAAGTTGATCTAGGGTGGTCTTGGTTGGATATGGCAAGTAGGTGAGAAGATGACACGGTGAAGGACCCGACACCTCACAAATAGGCTAGATCCTTTTCAGACTAGTCCATTCCATACATTTAGCATTCGTTCCTTGTGATATGTGGGATGTTTGATCGCGACACTCCTCCTCGCATATGACGAGCGAACCCATTCTTTTTTAGCGTTTTTGAGAATATACCAGTTAGACCGAATCAAAACGGTCATTCTATAGATGTCCACTGGTATCCTGGGTGTAACAAATCATACACATTACACATACCTCGATATTTCATCTGTTTATACTCGAATTTATATAACTACATTAACTCTGAATTGTACCATTGGTTAACTTCATGTGAGTACACTGTTCTTAATGGCTATATAATGATGAAACTTGCATGAATGAATTACTTTAGAGTTGCGTGCATTGTATACGATGAGCTTATGTGAAATTTGGTTATATTCATGTATGTGAAATGGTATGGTTGTGTTGCATGTGCAGTCGTTTCATGTTTGTTTGAGTTAGTATTTGTGGGTACCGCCTTGGAATTCATTTGCTAAAGACTAGCAAAACGTTAGTTGGGGGGGTGTTAGTACATGCTTAAATTACGTAATTAGGTGTTTTATTTCATGCATTGAGGCGTATATTTTTAATTAAATATTTAATTACTCTCAATAGTTTAACATTGTGTCCTATTGATAATATTTGGGTTTTATTGAGTAATTTATGAATTTTTGGTATTTTTTTTTGTCTCAGTGCAATTATTGGAAGCTAAAAGCAACACTATTTCGTATTTTGGGCATAACTTTCTCGTTCGAGCTCTAATCGAGATGATTCAAAATTCTAGGAAAAGCTAATGAAGTGATCTACGACTTTATTGTTTCAAGATTTGAGGAATACGGGCTGTAGGATGGACAAAATTAGGCATGTTAACTAGGAGAAATAAAAATAAAGAGGAAGAAACAAATGAAGAAAAGAAAAAAAAAAAGAATAAAAAAAAAAAAACAAGAGTGATTTGACCCAGCCATGCAGCTAGGTCTTCTCCAAAGGTGTGCTGGGTAGGGCTCTTGCCTCCTTCTCCCTTATATACTTCTTTTCTTTTCTCTTTTCACAGCAACCACCCCCTATCCATTCCTCCTTCTCTCACTCTCTCAACTCTTCTCTCTTCATCTCTTTTCATCTCTGTTTTCTCTCCCCTTTTCCTTGGCCAAACTCTCTTCTCCCCTCTATTCTCATCTCTTCTTCTTTCTTATTTCTTCTTGTTTCCCTTTCGGCTTAGTCTTCTTTGGGCTGCTATTCCAAAGCCCTTGTTGATGCCTTTCTTCTTCTTCCTCTCCTCTCTTCTATGTTGCTACTGTTCCCATTCCTACATTGCTGCAACCCGAGACCTCCTTCCCTATTTACTTTGTTGTAGCTACTATTGTAGCTACTCAAGAACAGTTGAGAAGCTCTTCCATTGCTCCCTTACTGCCTTTTCTGTGTGCTGCCAACACCAGGACCCAAGCTCCCCTACTGCCTTTGCTGTGTGCTACCAATACAAAGACCCGAGCTCCCCTACTCCTCCTTGCTGCTGCTCCTCAACTTCCCCTATGACTAGCCTCCCAATACTCCTCTCTTTTTCTATTTTTCTTTATTTATTTATTGTTCTTGCTTTTAATTATTTACATGAATAGTGTTATTTTTTCAATGGAATTTGAGTTAAAGTTTGAACTTTTGAATCTTTGTTTGGGTGTTATTGTGAAAGTTTATATCTTTTCTTTCTCTCTTCATTAAAATTAGCTTTAGATTAGAGTTTTGCTTGAGCAATTTTTTTTTTATTTGATTAACGTTCGATTTGGTATCTTGAAAGAAAAAAAAGAGAATAAAATACAAAAAGAAAAAAAATATCTTTTTTAGAAGTTAAATCAATTGTCTTCTTTAAAATTTAAAATTTGTTGAATTTTATTTAAGTTAAGTTTAATTAATTAAAGTCCGATTTTTTTATTGTGTTTAGTTTATTGTTTAATTGTTAAATTTTTAATTTTGGTTAAGTTCTTGAGTGCGTTAAAAATTTAGTTTTTGGTTGAGTTTGTGTTTAAAGTTATTGTTTTTATTTTTTTTTTATTTTTTGAAATTCAATGCATGTTTTAATTCTTGTATGGCTATTAAACATAGGATTTCCGTTTCCCGCTGAAAAATTTAGTGCACGTTAGTATTTAGAATTTAAATTGCATGTTACTTCAATTCGTCAAAAGAAAATCTCAAACTTCTCAAAAACCCAAGTCTGAACTGTGTTTAGTGACCTTTTTGTTTCTTATTTTCTAATTGGATATATGTAAAATTTGTAATTAAACTTCATTTCTTAAGGAGACGATCTGGCCTTTGGGCTAAGTATTACACGACTGAACTCCTATACTTGTGATAGCTTCCGAGCTACTCATTTTTCGAGTGAGTCATATATGTATTTGTGAGATGAAATGAGTTTTGAAATTGATGAAATATCATTGAAATGAAGAAATGGATTGTGAATACCGAAATTGTGAACATTGCAATGTTAATACTACAATGAGAGTGATTATATGTGAATACTGGTATACGAATATGAAAATGAGAATATGAGAATGTAAATATTGCAATGTAAAATTCTGCAATATGAATATTGTTAGCTTTGGTGCAATCCCAGGAGGGGGGGTGAATTGGAGATTTAAAAATTCTTTCCTAGGTTAACCAGTCTAACAACAGTAATACGTAACATAGGGTCTGTCTATGCAATTGTAAATCAAATCATTCACAATAAAACATACATGTGGGGTAAATAACTTGCGAAAATGTAAAATGCACACACAATATGTTATTAAGGTTTGGCCAAAGTGCCTACGTCCTCGTCTTGGCTTACTAGCACAAGGATTCCACTATAAAACTCACTTAACGGGTGGAGTGGCACCTAATACAACCAGGTCAATTCACGGGGCTGACCTCAACCAACAACCGCACCTTACCAAAACGGTGCACCTAACTTTTCTAACCGATTCTAAGCCAATCTGGGACTATTCAACAAGGTTAGTCTCCCTCTTTAGGCTCACGCTTGGAATACAACAAATGTAATTTTTGCGTACATGGAAATATGCTTCTCAAAAAGCAGATATGTACCACAATACAGTCCAGATAATAATGCAAGCACAAATGATAGTAAATATGCTTAGTGCTTAATATTGTGTTAAACACTCAATCTAATGTAAATCTACAGTTAAGATTAAGAGTGTATTCCTAAGCAAACTTTGAAACAAATAATCAAAGTAAATCAATCAGCACAAGTTTCAAAGTGTTTCAACAATGATATTCAAAATATATCATATAAGATTTTAAAAGAAATAGCTCAAAATATAATTGAAAAGTATGCTTGTAAATATGTACTTGCACAATCAAAATACAAGCTTAGTGAGCCTTGCAATGGTGATGCAAAGACCCACTAGTTACAAGGTTTTCCCACACAAAGAGTATAAATTATACCGGAAAAAAACCTTAGCTAAAACTCTCCAACAAAATCAAACAATCAATCTCAAGTAAGGAGAGTTTTAAGCAAGTGTAGCTACTTAACTCCACTCAATAACACTCTTAATAAACTTGGTTTATCAAATGAATCTCAATAGGAAAGTGTACTGGGTTTGTATGTGAAGAATAGGCACTTAAAATTTTGGACGATTTTCAAGATAATCTAAGTGCTAATCATATCTTTATTTTGCAAATGAGCTTGTATATATAGGCATAGGCAAAGTTATGACTGTTAGGGACTCAATGGGTATTATTAAATTTGTTTGAAAACTGATTAGAAAAATTAACCTTGTTTAACCCTATTTACCTTGGTTAAAAAATGAGCCAACCCGAGAGTTTTAAGTGCCCGACTTGAGGTTCGGTCACCCGAATAGACACAACAGAAAAAGTTATTTTTGAAGTTCGGGTGCCTAAATTTTGGTTCGGTTTGCTGAACCAAGGCGATTCTCCAAAAGACCGCGATTTGGTCACCCAGTCTTGAGTTCGGTCTACCAAACTCATGTGTTCGGTAGCCCGAGGCAAATTTGAAGGTGAAGTTTGGGTTGCCGAATTGGTGGGAAAGTACCTGACACAAGTTTGGTCAACCATGGAAGATATGCTCATTTTAGTTCAGTTTGCCGAATTTAGGTCAACTTTTTGACCAGTCCACAGTTTAGTCGATCGAGGCAATTTTGACTTGCGAGATTCAGTCGCTCGAATTCCTTTTTATTTTAACCTATGGTCCTTTTTGTGCTTCCAAAATTTCCTTGATAATATGAGAACTATATTGGGATTTTGTGCACTTAGTGTGGGAACCTAACGTCCATCTAAGGTCATTTTGAGCATATTTTTCCTATTATGCATGATGCAAACTATTACAGTCCATATTGTGATACAATCCATAATTAATCATAACCCCAGAATGAAGAATTTAAAAAATACAATTACAAATAAGGAACAATATTCTTCAATCTTTGGTGTAATCACCATGCGCCATCATGATATAGCATTTTGTTCAATTACACGCATAGAGTGAACTGCATGCAAGCTCCGAACAAATATTAGTACTAAGTGTATTTGTCATTATCAAAATGGGATATGACAAACCAGGTCAACAATCTCCCCTTTTTTGATGATGAAAAGTACTTAATGCAAAAGTGGGTACAGCTAAAAAAGGCTCCCCTTGTGATGACCTACTTAATTTTCTCATTTTTTTTATAATATAATTAAATCAATATCACAAAATTCAGCAGATCATAATCCACCTAGACCCGTGGGTACCAGGAATACATCAGAAACACATCACGGAAACCTATGCAGCAGGAAACATAAATCATAAATACCTCATTATACCATACATCACAATACCAGAGTTACTACAATCACTGTATATATATGTACACAATACACCACCCAAAAGATATCTAGAACCATCCCACAAAATACATCCGACCCTATCAAAACACTTCCCCTTCTGGAAGGGTAGACCAACCGTACTAGATCAATGGGGCTTTACCCGCTCTCCTATCAAGGGCTTATGAAATGTTTATAAAATTCGGGGTGAGACACCTCTTAGTAAGGGAAATAAACTAATACTAGTGTGTGACAACATGAGTATTCGTATTATACATATATCATATAGAAACATATTTAGTAAACTGTCATGTCATATCTGGGAAAACGTATGTATCATCATAGCATAACAGAACATACTGCATTTTCATAATCATATTTCATCTTATAAAATATAATACAAAAGCATTCCTGGTAGGTTAGCTGTGTAACGACCTGCTCCTTTTCACATATATTTTTTTTATATATAAATAAATTATTATCACATCATACATTCCAACTCAGCAGGTCACAATCCACCCGGGCTCGTGGGCACCAGAGATATAATAAAATATACAGCAGAAGCCTACGTAACAGAAAGTATAAATTCATATACATCTCATCATAATGTGCATAACACATACCAGAGTCACTACAATTACTATCTCACAGTATATACATCTCAAAAATGAAATCTAGGGACAATTTCCACAAAACCTAACTGTCCTTACCAAAAACTTACCCTTCCAAAGAGGGTAAACAACTGATCTAGATTAGCGGGGCTTTTCCCGCTCTCCTATCAGGGGCTCCTGAAAAATGTATAAGATTTAGGGGTGAGACACCTCTTAGTAAGGGAAATAAACTAATACCAATGTGTGGCAACATGAGTATTCTGTGTTCTACATATACCATACATAACATATTCAATACTGTTTATCAAATTTGGGAAAACATATGCATATCAAAACATGGCAGAACATACTGCATTTTCATAAACATTTCTCATCTCATATCATAATAATAATAACATAAAAACAATCCTGGTAGGTTAGCTGGTTGTTGTCATGTATTACCCCCACATGACTGGGTTGTGTGGCCAGAAGGCGGGACCTGACAATGGTTGGCCGACCACTGCCAAGTCAAACAGTAGTCTGTAGGTCCGATGGGTCTACCCAGACTAGTCCGTAGACCAGGGGCGATAACAGTACACTTCTTGAAAATAACCATATCGACCATCCAATCTCACACCACTCCGTACAGTGGCGTTAACACAGATATCATGATCACGAGGACCATGGACACACAGCAACGGTACCGTGCAAGTGCTAGCCTAGACCAAGCCAACCAGGTTCTGATATCATATACATATACTAAAATCGTGATACATGGATATCTCATATTAATAATTATCAAATCAATCATATCATTTTTTACATATACATATTTCATGAAAATCATCGGCCCGTACGCCGAAATTACACATTTTATCATAGCTTGACCCGTACGCCGGCAAATCACATAACACAGCTCGTACGTTGGCAAATCACATAGCTCGGCCCGTACACTGGCAAATCACATAGCACAGCTCGTACGCTGGCAAATATCATCCACATAGCACAGCCCGTACGCCGGCAAACATATCCACATAGCACGGCTCGTACGCTGGCAAATCACATATATATATATATATAAATATCTCGGCCTGTACGCCGGTTTTCCATCATAGAAATCCATATTGTCCCCATTCCCAGAAAACAGTATTTCACAACATTTTTTTATACTCACGCCACACTAAACAAATTTTTCACGTATTCAACATATCATCATTTAAACAGTATTTTTCAAATATAAATCATATATATAAATATATTCGTTTTTCCTGAAACCAGATGCTACATATATATACATGCATTTTCTCAAAACAAAACTAGCTTAGTTTATCCCCTTACCTGATTCCTGAAAAGCCCCTTAGAAAATCTTCCTCGTACCCACAAGGTTCTCAACTCAACACCCTGAAAATGAAAACTCGCAGAATTAAAATTTAGTATTTTCGTACGTACAACATTTTCTATAACTACCACTAAGTCAAATTCGACTTAAAAAGTCTTACCTCAACTTAGGGATGATTCCCAACGTTCCTAATCAACACCCCTGGAACTGAAAGTTTCCAGTATTAAAGTTTAGTATTTTTACGCTTATATCACTTTCTTCAACTGTCAAAAATTCAAATATTGAATATAAAGTCTTACCTTAGATTTGGGATGAAATCCAACTTCGTTTCCCTGACGATCCGCTCCAGCAGACTTGTAGAGAATTTCGCCAGGAGCGTCGTGGTGGCTTCGGTTTGTCGATCCGGCGTAAAACTAGCCCGAAATCGAAGAGAGAGAGAGTCGTAGGAGAGAGAGAGAAGAGAGAGAGAGAGAAAGAGCACTTCCAAAAAATCTAAGCAAGCTTCTTGATGAAGCTTGAGTTATATTTTATATATAGTAATCATTAATTAAAGTAAAACTTCTTGAAGAAGCTTTCACACTTTCTATATATATATATATATATACCATTAACCTATATATTAAATGCATATCATAATAACTTACTTATACACACACACACACACACACATATATATATATATATACATGCTTCAATATTTATATATATATATATATTTTTTCCTTATCATACTATTCATTTTACTTGTTAATTTAATTAATTAATTTTATTTTATTATTTTATTATTATTATTATTTTTTAAAATTTTTTTTTCCGGTTACTACAAACTGGCTATTGTCATGTATTACCCCCACATGACTGGGTTGTGTGGCCCAAAGGTGTGATCTAACAATGGTTGACCGACCATTGCCAAGTTAAAAGTATAGTCTGTAAGTCTGATGGGTATGCCTGACCTGGTCCGTACACCAAGGGCGCTCACACACTAATTAAAAATAACATCGACCATCCAATCTCACAGCACTCTGTACAACGGCATTAACACAAATATCATGATCATGATGACCATGGACACATAGCAACGGTACCGTGCAAGTGCTAGCCTAGACCAAGCCAACTAGGTTCTGATATCATATAACATATACTAAAATTGTGATACATGAATATTACATATCATTAATTATCAAATCAATCATATCATTTTGGATATTTACATATATCATGAAAATCATCGGCCCATACGCCGGTATTTCACATTTTACCATAGCTCAGCCTCTACGCCGGCATTTCCATAGCTCGGCCCGTATGCCCCGACAAATCATATCATAGCTCTCCTATGTTTGTCGACGAGGAGCTGAGAAATTACTTGGGATTATCCCATCCAAAATGCAACGTCATCGATTGCCTCCTTTTGTCCCTGTTTCCAATTTCCTTTCTTTTTATTATTTAAATACCATTACTCTTTGTGTCATTACATTCTCCCCTCCTTGTATAATTCCTCCACAAAACTTTTACCTGAGGAATCTCCTTATTATGTAACTCCTATACTTTCCTATCCAAAATCTGTATTGGTATTTCCTCATACACCAATGAATCACTGAATTCTAATTCACCATAACTGATGATATGAGAAGGATCTGGGACTTATTTCCTCAACATAGCAACATGGAATACGTAGTGGATCCTGGACAACACCGGTGGCAAAGCTAGCCTGTAGGCTACCAGTCCCACTTTATCTAGAATCTCAAATGGACCGATAAACCTAGGACTAAGCTTACCCTTCTTCTCAAATCGCATAACCCTTTTCAACGGAGCTATCTTCGAAAACACATGATCACCCACATCAAATTCCAAATTCCTGTGGCGATAATCAGCATAACGTTTCTGTCAGCTTTAAGCTGCACTGATCCTGTCTCTAATAAGCCGAACCTTATAACACACTTGCTGCACAAGCTCTGGCCCCACTAATCGCCGCTCACCCACTTCCTCCCTAAATAAAGGAGAATGACATCTCTTACCATATAAAGCCTCAAATGGTGTCATGCTAATACTGGTCTGATAACTGTTATTATATGCAAATTCTACCAATGATATGAATTGAGTCCAACTACCCCCAAAATCCAATACACATGCTCGGAGCATATCCTCTAATGTTTGTATCGTCCATAAATGTATGATCCCACTTCCATTCTAAGATAAATAGAAGCTGCAACTACCCTGCCGGCCTCTAGTGCTCAGCTTTTACCTACTGGCACGTCAAACACTGCGCTACATACTCAACAATCTCTCTCTTCATACCACTCCACCACTACGACTCTTGTAGATCCCTGTACATCTTCATACTATCGGGATGAATAGTATATAAGGATCTGTGAACCTTCTCTAAAGTAGTCTTTCTAATCTCAGTATCGGTAGGAACGCATAATCTGGAACGGAACCGCAAAGCCCCGTCATTTGCAATACTAAATTCCTCCCCCTGACCATTTTGGACTCTATCCATCGTCTCTGCTAATTCTGGGTCTTCCTTCTGGGCAGCTTTAATCCTCTCCTGCAGAATAGGTTGCACCACTAAACTGGCAATGTGAGCCTGAGAACGACTTTCAACTAATTTGATGCCGAGTCTCTCCAGATCCATCACGATCAGATATTGGATCTCCATAGTCATCAATACTGATTCCTTGGACTTACTGCTCAACGCATCAGCTACCACGTTTGCTTTTCCTAGGTGATAACTAATGGTACAATCGAAATCCTTAATTAACTCCAACCACCTTCTCTACCTCATATTCAGTTACTTTTGAATGAAAAAGTACTTCAAACTCTTATGGTCGGAAAAGATCTCACACCGCTCGCCATACAGGTAATGCCTCCAAATCTTCAAGGTGTGTACTAGTGCAGCCAATTCAAGACCATGTGTAGGTTAGTTCTTTTCATATTCTTTCAACTGCTTGGACGCATACGCCACCACTCTACCATACTGCATCAATACACAGTCAAGTCCCTTCAAGGACGCATAACTGTAAATGACATAACCCTCACCCCCTTATAGGATGACCAATACTGGCGCTGTGACAAGCCTCTGCTTTAACTTTTGAAAACTTTGCTCGCAGCTATCGTCCTATTCAAATCTGCCATTTTTCTTAGTTAGTCGTGTCAAAGGCCCAGAAAAACCTGAGAATCCCTTAATGAAACGACGGTAATACCCAGCTAGCCCCAAGAAACTCCTGAACTCATCGACATTCCTCGATCTATCCCAATTCACTATAGCCTCAACCTTACTAGGATCCATAGAAATATTGTCTCTAAACACAGCATGCCCTAAGAACACGACCTTCTTAAGCCAGAATTCACATTTATTGAACTTGGCGTACAACTTCTTTTCCTGAAGCGTCTGCAGAACCTACTTCAAGTGCGTCTTATGCTCCTCATAGCTCCTCGAATAGACCAATACATCATCAATAAAAACAACAACAAACTAGTCAAGGTATTGGTGGAAGACTCTGTTCATCAAGTCCATAAAAACTGTGGGAGCATTCGTCAAACCAAACGGCATAACAAGAAACTCGTAATGCTCATACTTGGTTCTGAAAGCCGTCTTCGAGACGTCTTCTACTTTCACTTTCACTTAATGGTAGCCGGATCTAAGGTCAATCTTTGAATATACCCGTGTACCCTGGAGCTGGTCAAACAAATTGTCGATACAAGGTAAAGGATAATTGTTCTGGATTGTCACTTTATTAATCTCCCTATAGTCTATACACATCCTCATAGACCCGTCTTTCTTCTTCACAAATAAAACTGGAGCTCCTCACGGAGATAACCTAGGTCGTATAAAGCCCTTATCAAGTAGATCTTGCAACTAATTCTTTAGCTTTGCTAACTTTGCTGGCGCCATCTGATACGGTACTTTAGAAATCAACGTTGTACCTGGAAGTAGATCAATAGGGAAATCTACCTCATGATCAGGTAGCAAGCATGGTAACTAATCTTGGAAAACATCTGCAAACCCCTTTACTATAGCCATGCTAGCAAGTTTCAATTCATTCTCTGACATCTCCTTCACAACTGCCACAAACCCCTGACAACCACTTAGCAGTAGTCTTCTGGCCTGAATAGCTGAAACCACCTAAGGCGGGGATTGCACTCGCAACCCTACAAACTTGAATTCTGCTTCCCTCAGAGATTTGAATATCACTTCTCGTGCTCGGTAATCTATGCTGGAAAAATTAGCTGCTAGCCAATCCATTCCAAATATAACATCAAACTCGTGCATGTCCAGCACTATCAAATTGACAGACAAAGTCTTTCTTTGGATATCAACTGGATAACCTTGGAGCACCCTACTACACCTCACTACTAACCTAGTCGGTGTAGATACCAACAATTCAACATCTAATGGTTGTGTTTCAGCCCCGCATAATTTAACACACCTCGAAGACACGAACGAGTGTGTAGCTCCTGAATCAAACAATGTAATAACTTTAAAAGAAAACATAATAACTATACCTGTTACCACGTTACCTGCCATCTCAGCCTCACCCGGCGTCAGAGTAAACACCTGGCTGGAGCCGCATTCCTCTGCTGGCCCCCATGTGGCGCCTGATAACCTCCCTAGTATGGTTTGCGAGCTGGAACTACATTTGGTAGGGTAGGACAGTCTCACACTATATGGTCCGCTCTACCCCAGCGATAGCACACCACCCCTCCTGCTCGACACTCTCCCCAGGACCCTGCCCTGCCTGCACCTTGTGTCCTCCCATCTCTTGTCTCCGCCCTTTGCCATGGTTACCTCTTCTCCACTGATTCAGTCTAGGACCCTTCTGGTAGCCCGTAGATGCAGATCTCTTCCTCTAACTCTGCTCCTCTACATCCAAACGCTCACCAATCTCTGCCAAGGCTGCCCTATCAACTAACTCAACAAAGTCCTGGATCCGTAGCACCACCACCTTCTTGAATATACTCCGTCTCAAGCCTCTCTCAAACTACCTCGCCTTCCTCACTTCATCAAGAACAATATACGGGGCGAAACGAGAGAGCTCAATGAACGCGCCGCATACTGCTGGACGGATAACTGTCCCTACTTCAGACTTAGGAACTCTTCTACTTTAGCCTCCCTAACAGTAGCTGGAAAATATCTGTCAATGAACAATTTTTTAAACTAGTCTCATGTCATGGCTGTCAGAGTCACTCTCTGCTGCTCTAGTAGTCTCACCGTAGTCCACCACCTCTCGACCTATCCTATCAGTCTATAGGTGGCGAAAAGGACCCTCTGTTCCTCAATACACCGCAATACAGCCAAATCTTTCTCAGTCTCCTACATCCAGTTCTCAGCGGCTACAGGATCGACTCCCCCTGAGAATGCCGGAGGATTCATCTTCATAAACTTCTCTATGGTGCACCCATGGCCTCCAGATGGAACACCCTGCTCCCTGGAGCTCCTAGTGGTCTTAGCCATAACCTGCTAAGCCACGCTACATAATACTGCGTCAGAGTCAGTCCCAGCTGCACCTGATGGCCCTGCTCTATCATTGCCACTCGCATGGGCACTACTTCCTCCTAGATCCATCCTGAAAAGTAACAATTGCAACTCAGTGATCCTATCCTCTTATCTCAACACTCTCAACTTATTTATAGTCCTTAGTCTTACCTTCTGGGAACACAACCTGACAATAACTTACTATGGTTTTCCTAAAATCGTCACCTTGGAAAAACAC
This sequence comes from Malania oleifera, assembly GCF_029873635.1. NCBI lineage: Eukaryota > Viridiplantae > Streptophyta > Magnoliopsida > Santalales > Ximeniaceae > Malania > Malania oleifera. The sequence goes on along the minus strand of NC_080417.1, from coordinate 59,274,675 downwards.
AGAAACTACCACGGAAATCCTGCCTCTAGACTAAAGAAAAAAACCTTAAATCATTTCCTATACTCTGGTCTTGTTTTCGCTGCATTCTAAAGTCTACAGAACCTAGCAACCTAGGCTCTGATACCAAACTGTGACGACCTGCTTAATTTTCTCTTTTTTTTTTATAATATAATTAAACTAATATCACAAAACTCAGCAAATCATAATCCACCTGGACCCATGGATACCAGGGATACATCAAAAACACATCATGGAAGCCTATGTAGCACGAAACATAAATCATAAACACCTCATTATACCATACATCACAATACCAGAGTTACTACAATCATTGTATATATATGTACACAATACACCACCCAAAAGATATCTAGGGCCATCCCAAAAAATACATCCAACCCTATCAAAACACTTACCCTTATGGAAGGGTAGACTAACCGTACTAAATCAGTTGGGCTTTACCCGCTCTCCTATGAGGGGCTCCTGGAATGTTTATAAAATTTGGAGTGAGACACCTCTCAGTAAGAGAAATAAACTAATACTAGTGTATGGCAACATGAGTATTCGTATTATACATATATCATAGAGAAACATATTTAATAAACTGTCATGTCATATCTGGGAAAACGTATATATCATCTTAGCATGGCAGAACATACTGCATTTTCATAATCATATTTCATCTCATAAAATATAGTACAAAAACATTCCTAGTAGGTTAGCTGGCCCCTGGTGTGGCTCGAAGGCGGGACCTGACAATGGTTGGCCGACTACTGCCAAGTCAAAAGTACAGTCTGCAAGTCTGATGGGTCTGTCAGACCTAGTCCGTACACCAGGGGAGCTCACACACTTATTAAAAACAACATCGACCATCCAATCTCACACCACTCCGTACAACGACATTAACACAAATATCATGATCATGATGACCATGGACACATAGCAACGTGCCGTGCAAGCGCTAGCTTAGACCAAGCCAACCAAGTTCTGATATCATATAACATATACTGAAACCATGATACATGAATTTTTCATATCATTAATTATCAAATCAATCATATCATTTTGCATATTTACATATATCATGAAAATCATCGGCCCATACGCCGGTATTTCACATTTTACCATAGCTTAGCCTGTACGCCGACAAATGATATCATAGCTCAACCCGTACACTAGCAAATCATTTCCATAGCTTGGATGTCGAAAAATCATATACGTAGCACAGCTCGTACATTGGAAAATCATTTCCATAGCTCGGCCTATATGCCGGCAAATCATACACATAGCTCGTGTAACGACCTGCTATTTGAATGGTTTATATATATATATACTATGATATTTAACATGCCCTGATACCACACTGGATTGAACCCAATCATCAACCTAAGCAGCAAAAGCGGAAACCAAATAAACATATCCATATATACTTATATACAATACGAGAGTGCTAAATTGTTTTCTCAAAATATACATGTACGTCTATTCCCAAAATACCCTCAATTGGCTGGGGCTATACAAAAATATACCAAAACAAATACTCACTCTCTATAGATAGGGTAGTACTGAAACCTCTCTACCTGCGAGTCTGATCTGCTCGCCTATCTGGATCACTTGAAAAATGTTAAATTAATTGGGATGAGCCAACGCTCAGTAAGATGAAATATGCTATTGCTAGTGTGTGGCAAAAGAGTTGCAATACTGTGAAAATCTATCACTATATAGTCATGTATCACTGAATCTATAAAGTACAATACCAATAATATAAATCTTCATCCTTTACCTGTTGCTTAACATTTCTATGCTTTAAGTTTCTACTCAAAATACTGCTAATATACATATATATATATATATATATTTTCTGTTTCTGTAAAATTGTATAAACATGGTAATAACTGTAAATTTCGCTGTGGATAACTGTGTGTCATGATTTAACCCCTCATGATAGGGTTGTGCGACCCATTGGCGGGATTTACCCTAGTTAGCCAACTAGGAGTAAATCACTATACTCCATAGTCTGATCAGCCCTCCTCAACCCATATCTAATGGGGAGCCTGTCCACTCGTGGGCTCTATGCGGTCGACCTTTATACCACGTATTATCTCAATAAGTGGTTGCACTCTATAAATTGTATGTAGCTATGGTACCATGCTCTGTAAACTGTATGGTCCAACAGGGTCTGATACATTATAATACATCTCTATATACAACTATTTGTTTTACCATAATTCTAGAATAACTGTATAAACTATGACGTTGTAGCAAATTATATTTATATCAACTGTGTTTCTATAATTAACAGTAAATCTGTATGTCATGGTACTGTAAAACTGTATAATCATGGTATTTCTATAATTGCTGTAAAATATATTTACTATCTGTATAATCTGTAAAACACATCTCTGAAAAAATACTGTAAAACATGTTTTTATACCATATCTATATTCTCAAGTCACACAGTAATTTTAAAACATATTAATCATATTTGATAAACTGTATAAATCTCTACTGTAAATAATACTCTGGTGGAACATTTATAATTTTATATTGAAAACATATTTACATAACCTAGCATAGCATATTTCTTTTACCTATTTCCTGCTAAAAATCCCCTACTATTACGGGTCCAACACCTGTAGGGTTCTCCACTCAACACCCTGAAAACCACATTTTCCAGAACAGAATATCAATATTTCTTGACCTACATCATTTCCTACAACTTCCAGAAGGCCAAAAATTGAATAACAGACCTTACCTTGGATTTAGGATGAATTCCAACTTCGTTCCACCGACGATCCACTCTTGCAAACTTGCAAAGAACTCTGCCAGAAGTGTCGTGGTGGCCTCAGATCGTCAACTCGGCGACTGATAGGGCCGAAATCGAAGAGAGAAGAGGGAGGAGCCGAAGTGGTAGAGAGAGAGTTTACGGCGAATTTTTGCGATTAAAATCAATTTAGGGCTATTAATACTGCGAGATTCATCGATGAGCCACGTCATCTCGTTAACGAGTCCTTAAGGAAATTCGTCGACAAACCTTACCCTTCGTTGACGAAATTCAGAGTAGCCCAAATTCTTCTCTCGGTATTTTCTTCTCGATGAATCCCCTGTATTCGTTGGCGAGGCCTTGGTAAATTCCTCGAAATTATCATTATCTCCAAAGAGCGATGTCGTAGTCTACTGCCTCCTTTTGCTTCTATTTCCATTTTCCTCCCTCTTTATTATTAAAATACTATTATTCTTCGGGTCACTGCAGCTCGGCCCATACGTCGGCAAACATATATATAAAAATATTGGCCCATACGCCGGTTTTCCATTACAAAAATCTGTATCATTGACACATTCCCAAAAAAACAGTATTTTATAACAATTTCTACTCATGCCACACTAAACAGGTTTTTCGTATATCCAATATACCATTATTTTCAACAGTATTTTCCAAATATAAATCGTATATAAATCTATTTATTTCCCAGAAATCGGATACTGTAATAATATAATACATTTTCATAAAATAACTAGCTTAATTTATCCCCTTACCTGATTCCTGAAAAGCCCTTAAATCAAACACTCCTGCATCCACAGGGTTCCCCGTTCAACACCCTGGAAACAACATTCTCCAGATCTAAAGTTCAGTATTTCTACGCATACTACGCTTTCTACAGCTGTCAAAAATTTAAATATTGAGTAGAAAGCCTTACCCTAGAATTGTGATGGTTTCCAACTCAGCCCCACTGACAATCCGCTCCGGCAGACTTGCAGAGAACTTTTCCAGGAGCGTCGTGGTGGCTTCAGCTCCTCAAACAGGCAAAAATTCGGCCCAAAATCGAAGAGAGAATGAGGAGGAATCGAAGGGTAAGAGAGAGAGATAGAAATTATGCGTAGAAAAATGACTAAAAAATCACGTTAACCCTATTTAAGCTGCGGGATTTGTCGACGAGCCACGTCACCTCGTCGACAAGCCCTATAGAAAGTTCATCGACGAACTTCAACCCTCGTCGATGAATTTCAGGTTTCCACAAATCCTCTCTCGGTATCTTCTCGTCGACGAATCCTGTTCTCGTCGTCAAGTTCCTCTTATACCCTCATCGATGAGTCCCCTGTGTTCGTTAATAAGGAGCTAAAAAATTCGTCGGGATTATCCCATTCAAAATGCAACATCGTCGACTGCCTCCTTTCTATCAATGTTCCCAATTCCCTTTCTTTTTATTATTTAAATACCATTATTCTTCGGGTCGTTACACCCCCTAACTATATGCATAAAGAGAATCAAAGCTCAATTAATATAATGTACTTGATTTACCATGTACCTGATGTACCATGTACCCGATGTACCCAATTTTGCCTCTCCTCCCCCTTTTGGAAATAGCAAAAAGGGCTAAGAATTATAGCACGAAGGCAACTAGTCATTTAGATACAAAAGATAAGTTGGAAGGAATTCTAAAAATTTTGGTAGCATGCCATCTATAAATCATACATTTTCCCATAAAACCTGTACCTAATAGGTTCAATGAAGCAATTTATAATTCAATTCAAGGCACATTAGAACCTATATCCACTACTGGCATGCAATTCACATCCACCACATTTGCCATGCAGGAGGCATTCTAGACTACACATGCAATCAGGTTGCATAATTAACAATTCACATAACATATAAATCATCCATAAAAGAGATTCAATCATTTAATGCATTATGGATATCAGTTTGCAATGCTATTTATAATGACATAAGAGCATAAAAGATATGATATCGAGTAAGCATTTCAATTTATAACCATGAAAGATAAATGCTCCCCCTAAGTTAAGTTCATATTCAACTTATGCCTTAATTTTATAACCCTTAGCCAAGGGCTTCTAAATTTTTTAGTGTTTTGAGCTTGGATTTAAATGTATTTAGCTTAGATGACCAAAAAAGTCACAATGACATATTTTACAAGGTCATAAGCCTACTTCTACCTCTTTATGACTTTCAATGCGTGAGAAGCACTAGTTGGAATGGCTTTCGATATTAATTACATGTGCATAAGTCACTTTGAGATATACCCATTCATCAAGATTAGGATCTAGGCACAAGGATGAAGCTTTAAATGATTTTATGTAAATTTTGAGAGCAGGTGAAGCAAATTGAAATATATACTCTTAAAGTTTTGATCTCTATTATGTTTAGAAGAGTATTTTGGTAGTAGTAGGACATTGTACAAGATAAGCATTCTAAAGAATATGTCCTAACTTATTCTAACAAAGAGCGTTGTGGAGGATATGAATAACTAGTAACCAATGCTCTTTGGTAATTGGAATGTACCTTTATATATGATCGCAAATTTGGAGTAAGGATACGAACCAATGAGAGGATAGATCTTTACCTAATGTGATCAAATTAAGGTAAAGATTTCCTATGGAGGAGATGAACTAAAATTAGAGGATTTTTACATTTAAAGTTCAAAGAAAATATCTTGACTTGACAATAAAACTTGAATTCTTTAGTGAATGCCTCTAATTTTGATTTCAAGAGAGATTTCTATTAATAAGTACCAAATGAATAAGGAGTTATGATCAATAGTACTTAAGCCTAAAGAGATGACAAAAAATTTATTAGGTTTTTAAGGCTCCAAGATGAGTTTAGGATTAGATGATGCTTAAAATATGTTTCATTTCCTAAAGCTCAGTCTTACACAATGGATTGAGTGGGTTTAACATAAGATGTGTACATTCAAGCACGGATTAAACATCAAGAATTTTATACCAAGCAAGGATATGCTTTTATTCATTTGGAAGTGGATTTTAAGCTATAGCCAATGATTTCATATTTTAACCAATGAATATATGCATTAAGTTCAAATTGGTTATATACTTGGATTTTCAGATTGGCTTGATTCTCAAATGATCTTAGTATACCAAAGATGGACTGAATATGCTAAGATTTGACATTTTAGGAACAAACCACTTCGTAGGCCAATAGACATCACTCCCTTAAAGCCTAGAACCTAAGAAAAGCATTTATGTAACTCCAATTAGAATTCGTTTCCCCTTAGGTTCTAATGAGTTTCCTTTCTTTACAACCCATACCATTTTTCTATCTTCGAGTCTTAATGGGTTACGACTAGGTGGTACTTTGACTCTCCAGACCTGTTTGGGTTTCACACCTTTTCTTTTAAACGAGCAATCAAATTTTATGTGCCCTTTCTTTTTACACAAGACGCATGCAGCGTGAGTATATGGACTGGAGGAGGTACTAGCATAGTGTTTTGATGCTCTTACAAAGTACCCCATGTCTAGGTTCTTTCTTTTCTTATTTTCAATCCCATTATAACCTATACCTTCCTTATCTAAGGTCATCTTCTATGAACCTAACAACTTATTAAATTTGTCTTTGCCTCTAGTGAATGTGTAGATGATCTTAGCTTGGTCTTCTATTTTCTTTTCTAAATCTTGCATTTTTAAGTTCTTAAGACCTTTGCAAACATCCTGTAATTTAACAAATTCTTTGGTCATGTTGTTTGCTTTACATTCAAGTTTTGCGATAAGATGATCTTTATTATTATCACTCGAAGTTTGAGATCTTATTGCATTCAATTCTTTTTCCAATTTTTCATTCTTATTTACTAACTGTTTGATTTTTAAATCATTTTCCTTTTCAACAAGAACTTTTGATTCACATTCTTTCAAAGATGCCTCATACTTGTTTTTCAAGGCAGTATATCTTTTTATTAGCTTTAACAAGTAACTTGTGAATTCTAACATATTCAATTTGCAATTCTTCATAAGTAGGCATGCTTTCACTACCAGAATTATCACATGAATCACTATCAGGATTATCTAACAAAGTAGTGGGAGACAAATTTACCTCATCATTGGTTAGAGCTATAAAGCATCGTTTACCTCCTTTGAGATCCGTGGAGCTTGAGTCACAAGGAGTGATCGCCTTTTCTTGCGTAGTTGATCTATATCTCTTTTCAAGTTCCTCCTATATCTCTTTAGCACTATTGCATGTTATAACCTCACAGAGAACATTAGAATCTAAAGCATGTAGCAAGGTGTTCATGATATCAAAATTTACTTGCATTAAGTTCCTATCATTATCATTCAGCTCAAATTCAAATTTAGGAACATTGACACAATCAATGATTTTTGCAGGCACAATATTTCCCTAATCAATAACTTTCCAGAAACTCTAACTTAAGGCTTTAACAAATAAGGTAATCCTAAATTTACATACAGCAAAATTTTCTGCACAAAACACTGGAGGGTTCGTAACTAACCTTCCCTTGCATGAAGGGGATGCACCAACATGAGTCATCATGATCTTTTTACAAACTAACTATTAAGTCTAAGTAATAGGGCTCTAATACCAATTGTTAGCTTTGGTGAAATCCCAAGAGTGGGGGGGGGGTGATTTAGAGATTTAAAAATTCTTTCCTAGGTTAACCAGTCTAACAACAATAATACGCAACCTAGGGTCTATCTATGCAATTATAAATCCAATCATTCACAATAAAACATACACGTGCAGTAAATAACTTATGAAAATGTAAAATGCACACACGATATGTTATCGAGGTTCGGCCAAAGTGCCTACATCCCCACCTTGGTTTACCATGTAGTGACCCGAATAATTATGGTATTTAAATAATAAAGAGGGAGAAAAAGGAAATTAAAAAGGGGGCACAACAGGTCCTCGTCGACAAACGCAAAGCCTTCTTCGACGACATGACATATTGGACTTGTCGACAAGGATGTGCTTCGTCGACGAGAAGATACCGAGAGGCTTTTTTTCAACTCTTAATTTTGTCAATGAGGAATAAAATTCATCGATGAACTTCCTTCATGGCCTCGTCGACGAGGTGACGTGGCTCGTCAACGAAGGCTAGTGTATAAATAGGCCTAATCCAGATTTCAGCACAGATTTTTTTAACCCAAAACAAATTCTCTCTCTCCACTTCAGTTTCCACTCCTTCTCTCTAAGTTTCTAGGCCAGATTCTCGCCGGTTCGGCGATCTGATGCCACCACGACACTCCTAGGAGAGTTCTCTTTAAATTTAGTGGAGTGGATTGTTGGTGGGGCTAGCTTGAATTTCATCCGAAATTGAGGGTAAGACTTTTATTCAGTATTTGACCTTTCCTATAGTTGTAGAAAACGTAGTACACGTAGAAATATTGAATTTCTGTTCTGGGAAATTTTATTTTCAGGGTGTTGAACGGGGAATCCTGTGAGTGCAGGACTAGTTGTTGTAGGATATTTTTCAGAAATCAAGTAAGGGGATAAACTAAACTAATTGTTTTATGAAAATATATGTATAATCATACAACATTTAATTTTAGGAAAATAAATATATATTAGCATTATGTTTGGAGAAATACTACTGTAAATGATGATATGTTTTAAATATGTGTAATACCCATTTTTTGTTGCATTAGTAGAACTTATTATGATTTACTGTTTTTTGGGAAAATGTCAAATGATGCAAAGTTTTACTATGATATACCGGTGTACGGTTTGAGAACTTTTACATGATATACCGGCGTATGAGCCGAGAGTTTCTATATGATATACAGGCGTACGAGCTAAGGGATTTCTCATATGATATGTTGGTGTACGGACCGGGCCTTTTATATGATATGCCGGCGTAGGGGTTGAGCCTTTTATATGATATGTCGGCGTACGAACCGAGGATGCTATCTGATATGTGATACGGCGTACGGGTCATAATTAATAAAATATGAAATGCTGGCGTAAGGGTCGAAGATTTTCATATTATGCTATGAAATGTGATATGATGATATTGATTTGGCAATTATTATTATGGAATAACAATGTATCACAATTTGAAATATATTATATGTTATCAAAACTTGGTTGGCTTGGTTTAGGCTTACGCGAACACGGTACCATAACTATGTGATCATGATCATTATGATGTTAGTGTTATCGCTGTTGTATAAGGCAGCGTGAGGATGGATAGTCAATGTGGTTTATGGTAGTGTTGGTGCTCCTGGTGTATGGACCAGGTCTAACAGACTCATCGTACTTACAGACTTTTACTTTTGACTTGGCAGTGGTCAACCAGCCATTGTTATGTCCCGCTTTCAGGCCACACAACCCAGTCATGTGGGGCTAAGGCATGATAACGGCTAGCTAACCTTCCAGGGTTGTTTTTGTATTATTATTATTATATAAGATGAATTATGCTTATGGAAATCCAGTATATCCTACCATGCTATGATTATATATGATTTTTTGTATAACATGAAAATACTCTTATTATCACACACTGGTATTAGTTTATTTCCCTTACTGAGAGATGTCTCACCCCAAATTATATGAATATTTTCAGAGCCTCAGATAGGAGAGCGGATAAAGCTCCACAGCACTAGAGTTTATTAGTCCTACCTTATCTAAAGGGTAAGTACTTGCTAGCGTTATATATATTGGAGAGCTCTATCCTAAACAAATTCAATATCAAGAACCACTTCTAACTCACTTTTAAGAGACTTAATTTCAAGCATACTCTATGCATGGGTTTACTCTTACTACAAGACATTTTAAGCACCTAATTTAATCAAAAGCCTTTTTTTTTCACATGATTATCACACATTTCATAATAAAAATGCATATTTATATTCAGGTCAATATTTTTTTAATTAACAAGAATATTGTAAAATAAATTACTTTAAACTTTACTTAATTTGGAGTTTATGCTATGATTCTTGGTTATGTTGTCTTCTCCAATCTCAATGAGTTAAATGAATATAGATATGGAAGTTATGAATGAAACTGATACTTCAATATTCTACTTGTCCCAGTGAATGTGACACATAATGCACAGACATTTTGAACATTTTGTGCACCAATTCTTTTATTTAACCAAAAACTCCATTTTCTCAGGTTATTTAATGATAAATCCATGTTATTTTACATTTATTTGTGTGTGTAAAAGAAGACAATAACCTCGCATAAGTTTTAGCAGAAAGACATGAAACTTTCTTGAGATTTTAAAAATCTCCCTTAACATATGATTTATGAGATACTTACACCCCTTCATGTATTTGTCTTTTTGCCATAAAGGGGAGTTCGCACCTTTTGAAAAACCTCAAAGTAGATTCGTGAAGAATTTAAAACTTTGAGGGAGGTCCATATATATTTTTCCCAATTGCAGAGGAGGTACACAAATTATTTTGACCTTCTCAAGGAGGTTCATATCTTTGAGCGAAAGCTATATATAAAAAATTCTATCGTTTTTTTCAATTTAATCCATGCCATTTAAATTTTACAAGACAACACTACAATTCATTATCAACATGTAGTGGTTGGTAAATGTTAAGAACCTATAGAAACATTTTTCATTTCTTAGCTTTTCAAAGAATTATAAAAAAATTATTTATAACCTTTGACAAGACAATACTTCAATTCATTATCAACATGCATGAAAGAATTTTAGTGGGTGCGAAGCTGTAAGCATATCCATGGGCATTGAGAACCCTGAACAATATTATTACTTAGCTAGTACGTAACACATCGTAATCTGGAATTCAACATAGACTGCAGATTCTCTGAGGCTGCGCACTGCCGACGCCCTCCTGAGATATCTCATCACAAAGGAAATCACAAACTCAAAGTGTTGAAACGCACCAACATAAGAACTTCCCATCACGATGACTAAAGGTTGAATCTTGCATTTGCGACAAAGAGGAGCCCACTGTTGTTTACAAGATAGCCCAAGCGGTGGCGCCGCCCTCCGTCCGAACGTTTTCGCCCGCCTGGTTTCACCCCAAACAACAAATAAAAAAAAAATAAAGTAGTGGAAGATCTATTGGAAGTGCCCCTGAAAATATCAGAGACAATGGTTTCCACAATCGGTGTCTGGCCGGAACTACTCATACTATAACTCTCTTCTTCTTCTTCTTCTTCTTCTTTTTCTTTGCTTTGTTAATTTGCTAGCTCTTTGATTTCCCACTTCGGTCCCCATCAAGGCCGGCTCTTCAAAATATGGGGTCTAATGATTTAATTAGGAATTTTAATATTTTATTTAATTTTTATTTTATTTAAAATTAATTTTTATAACTTTTTGAGATACAAAATTACTAATTAAAATTTTATATTTAATATTATATTAAAAAAAACTTGTGAGTCCCAGATAATAAAAAAATTAATGTGTGGGAGGAGATGATATTATAAATAATATTAATATTAAAAAATTATATCAACGACCATATGGTCAGGCCTCACTCTCCACTGCATGTGGCTGGTGCTTATGGGGACAGATGTGGAGCAATTATAGGCTTTTAATGGTGGACCCGGAGAAAATGTTAAAGAGCTTACTGGGTGGTGGAGCCGAGACGTGCGTGCATCCTGACGTACGCTGATGACGTGCTGCATAAGTCAGATCCTATGGATTCTCCTTATCTGCCCCACTCTCCATATTATTACGAGCAATGCTACCCTACACCATATGTTAAGAATAATTTGTCAAAACTCAAAACGAATCTTTCTTATTTCAGCCACTCACCTTTGCTTTTATGTGAGCCAGTGATGTTACAGCCTCCTATTTCGAGTTTTTTTTGGATTTTATCCTTCTTTTTTTTTTTTAATATATTAAATAATACATTTTTTGAGAAAATATTTTTCGAAATAACCCTGAAGTAATCTCGCTACTTGGAGTAGCGAGATTTGCCACGTGTCATTCCAAAAAATATATATTATTTAATTTATTTTTTAAAAAATAATAAATCAGAAAATAAATTTTTTTAAAAAAATGATAAATCAAGAAATAAATTTTTTTACATAATAAATTTAGCATTTATTATTAGTTTTGAGTAATTAGTATTTATAAATCGGGAACGTTTTGGAAAACTTTTATACCCGTCCTGCGATTGAAAAATTTATATATATAATAATTATTTGAAACTAACCGTTGGCCGCGGGTAAGGCAGTATTTATAACGATCAAAAATAAATTTTATTTTAAGAAAACAATTGCGTTTCTCCCCTTTTTATATTTATTATTTTAAGAAATAATAATAAAAAATTATGAAGATTTATTTAAATTTTAAAATACAAAATCATTTATAAAATTATTATATACTATATATATATATATATATATATATTACACTATTTTAAAATTTTCTAAAATATCCATATAATTATCTGAAATTCTTACCTCATATGCATTGCTTTGGTTCTTTGATTTTTTTTATAAAAAAAATCCCAAAAATTGATAATTTAATTGAATTAAAATATCCCCTAATTTTTTGATTTTTTATTACTCATAATTTTAATATGTATGGGTCTTTTGGAACATCTCAAGTGATGCCAAACCGTCTAATTAATCTCAATAATTAGAATTTAAATTATGGTATCATTTTTATTTTTTTATATTCATTTTTGTACAGTGAAGAAGCAGTTTTTCACAAAAAAATCTGGTATTGAATAAATATTAAAATTACTGCTCGTAGTTTTGCACTGTTAATAATAAGTATTTTTCTTAATTGATATTGATATTGATAAAAAATCTTATATTGAATAAATATTAAAGCAATTTGTTTGTTGTGTCAATATATATATATATATATATAATTTCAGGTACAATTAAAATTGGTAATTTAAATAAAGTTTAAATTTTTAATTTATTATGCAATAAATTCTTTTAATATATATATTTTTTAAAATGATAAATCAGGAATAAAATTTATCATTTATTATTATAGTAATGATAAATCGATTTATTACGTATAAGAATTTATTTCTCGATTTATCATTTTTCTAAAAAATATATTAAAAGAATTTATTTCCCGATTTATTACGCAGAATAATTTATTTCCTAATTTATCATTTTTTTAAAAAAATATATTAAATAAATTTTTTTTATGGGAATGACACGTGGCAAATCTCGCTACTCCAAATAGCGAGATTACGTCAAGGTTATTTTAGGAAATATTTTTCCAAAAAAAATATTATTTAATATACTAAAAAAAAAGGATAAAACGGGAAAAAACACCTCCATTTTTATGGATAGATGCATTCATGCAAAACTTTAAACACAAAAATGCTCATCATTTTATTTTCAGCATACACTCTGCATTATTTATCCAAAAGTTGTCTTATACTTAAGGTTAGCGAGCTTATCCTCACAACCTAAGAATTGAAAAAAAAAAAAAAAAAATTAAGAGAATCTTATACTGACTTGGAACTACCCATAGAGACAATGTGGGATTGAATACACACCAAAACTCTCCCTCGAGCCCATGGCAGGGGAAATGAGGCGAAGAGGGGCCTAACCTATAGAGGAGTCAAGCAACCCATAACCTAACTCTGATACCAAGTTAAAGAGCTCATTCTCAAAACTTAGGTCTTAACAAGAGAAAGTTAAGAAATCTTATACTGACTTGGGACTATTCACGGAAATAATGTGAGACTATGCGCACACCAACTCTTGATAAAATATACACACATTATATATATCCTTGCGTCAACTTCTTAATTGTGGATGAGTTTTGACACATTAGTTCTTGATTTTTATAAACCTTAAGAAAATGCTATATATATATATATCTATATATATATATATATATATATATATATTATTGAACTTTTCCTAGTTTATTTTGGTGTAAATTTGACACATTTGCATTTTCTTAAGGTTTACAAAAATCAAGAACTAATGCGTGTGTATATATATATATATAGCTTTATCCCAAACAAATTCAATATCAAGAACCACTTCTAACACACTTTTAAGAGACTTAATTTCAAGCATACACTATGCATGGGTTTACTCTTACTACAAGACATTTTAAGCACCTAATTTAGCCAAAAGCCTTTTTTTTTTTTTTTTTTAATGTGATAATCACAAATTTCATAATAAAAATGCATATTTATATTCAGGTGAATACTTTTTTTATTAACAAGATTTTTGAAAAATAAATTACTTTAAACTTTATTTCATTTGGAGTTTATACTATGATTCTTTGTTTTGTTGTCTTCTCCAATCTCAATGAGCTAAATGAATATAGACATGGGAAGTTATGAATGAAATTGACACTTCAATACTCTACTTGTTCTAGCGAATGCGACATGTAATGCACAGACATTTTGAACATTTTGTGCCCCAATTCTTTTATTTGACCAAAAAAATCCATTTTCTTGGGTTATTTAATGGTAAATCCATGTTATTTTACATTTATTTGTGTGCATGTGTGAAAGATGATACTGACTTTCCCTAAGGTTTAGCAAAAAGACATGAACATTTTTTGAGATTTTAAAATTTTCAAAAACGCCGCTTAACATATGATTTCTGTTGAGTCCAACCCACATAAGTTTAAAAAGAATTTTTTTTAAAAAAAAACACACAAAGGAAGCCCATGTGTGCTCGAAGCCCATTAGGGCAAGTTAAAGGAGGCGGTAATTGGAGCGTTGCAATAGGGGAGAAAGTTGGAGCGTCGCAACACTGTGTGTGGCAGTGTGTGACGCGATAGTAGTGTGTTGTGTAGTCTTTATCAATTCGACGATCGGAAGGTCTTTTGTGATCCGATTTTACTAAAATTTGGTGAGCAGGTTCAGGATTTGTCGTCCTTCGATTTGGACGGTGGAAAACTGTTTCAAAACTTTGGAGGACCTGATTTTGTAGTACTGACAGTAAGTGCGTTCGGGTGACTTCTTTCCACTCATTCTTATTTTATCGCGATTCTTTCGGGAATCTTTTTAATCTAAGTTTGTGAGCAGTTTTAGTGACTGTACTGCTGTAATTTTTGCCTCTATTATAGTGGGCCCCGTGGTTTTTACCCTTCACATTGGAGGGGTTTTCCATGTTAAAAATCGTGGTGCTCCTATTGTGGTGTGTGATTTATTATTATTGTTGATTGGTTATTTTTGCTCGTCACAGATTTAATTTTTGGGAAAGATTGATCCGCTGTGCTAGTTGTCTTGTTACTTTCCCAACAAGTGGTATCAAAGTTTGGTTCTTATAAAATATGGAAGACAACGTAGGTACTATATGCAAGCTCACAACTTCAAATTATTCAATTTGGAAACCAAATATGGAGGATATTCTTTATTGTAAGGATTTATTTGATTCGATTGAGTTGGGTAGTGATAAGCTGGAAAAACAAACTAAAATTGACTGGAAGAAAATGCATAGGAAAACAGTTAGCAAAATCAAAAAGTGAGTGGATAATAGTGTTTTTCATCATGTGGTTCAAGAGACAAATGGTCAAATACTTTAGAAGAAGTTGGACAGTCTTTATGAGAGAAAGATTGCTCACAACAAAGCTTTTGCAATTAGAAAGCTTGCAAATTTGAAGCTTAGAGAAGGAAAATTTGTTACTGAGCATTTGAGCAATTTCTAGTATTTGGTAAACCAATCAATCAACATGAAGAAAATTTTAGGTGATGAACTATAAGATTTTTTTGCTATTAAGTTCTTTGTCAGATAGTTGGGAGACTCTTGTAGTATTTCTTAGCAACTCAGCCCCAAATGGTGTGTTGACCATATCATTTGTTAAAGATAACTTTGTTTAATGAAGAGACCAGAAGCACAAAAATGGGTACAGATAATGTAACGACTGAAAAAATCTATACCACTTTTTTTAAATAAATTGTAAAACATAACATTATGTCACTTATATATAATCAGCTATAACATCTCAGATCCCAAGTAAGCACTAAGGAAACCTGATTATATTACACACCTATGCAGCGGAAAAATAGAAAACTGTCCATCTATATAAACAATACCAGAATTTTAGTGACTCATCCCAACCATACACATATATATACACATCACCCTAATATCATCTACTCAAAAATACTATATCTTCTATACACTTACCCAACAATTAGGGTAGTGTGCTCGACTTCTCTATCTATGAGTTTGATATGTTCGCCTAATTGGATCACCTGAAAAATATTAAATCACTTAGATGAGACAACGCTCAGTAAGAGAAATTATGCTACTACTAGTGTGTGGAAACTGAGTTTCATAAATACAATACTAACAATATCTGAAACTGTAACAACTAATAAAACAATATACAATATAACTTGTATCTATTATAGTTTAAGGTATAATTGTATTATTTGAGTTTTCTACTGTTCGTACTTCTAGTATCATACAATATGCTGATACTCTATAAATTTGCATACGTATACATAACTAAAATGTTTACCCTAAAAAATTGTACGTCATGATTTAACCCCTCATGATAGGATTGTGTAGCCCATAAGCGGGACTTAATCCTTGTTGGCCTACTAAGTAAGTCAACTATAACTCTACCAATCTTCAGCCTGGCCAAACTGCAACCTCTCCTAGGCACAGAACTGGTAACTACCTCGTCAAACCCACCACCTTAACCAAGTCTTCTAGGGAGTTTGCAATCCTTCCAGAAACGGTTGATAGAAACCTTCCACACACTATCTAAGATGTGTCGTTGCACTCTGATCTTGTAATAGCAATGGTACCGTGCTCTGCTAATTGAATATTTACTGAACTAATTCATCAGGGTCTGATACTATATAGTACTGATATGCATAATTATCTTGCTGTTTCATCATGATTCCAAAATAACCATAACACTGAAAGCTAATCATAAATATGATGTAATATCTGTACTATGTAAACTATAATACCATAGTGTTATGGAAATAACCATAACACCCAAAACTGATATGAAAATAATGTATTATCTGAGTTGTATAAACTATAATAACATAGTGTTATGGTTTTAGTATTTTGGAAAATCATGGTAATCTACATATGCTGTAAAATATCTATTAGTATAAACATTGTAATTCATACTCTCGTAAAATCTGATAATACATATCTCTGTATAATAATATAAATCATATCAATCTGAAAACTGGATTGTTTCTGTATTGTTCTGATAAGGTCTCATAAACATATTTTTGCTTGAATACCATAAAACATAATAATCTTGAAACTGTATATTTTATATATTGATCTAATACTGGTTCATGCCACACAACTACATAAAAAAATATCTCATATACTGCTACTGTATTTTCTGATATACAAATAATTTATGAACTGAATACTAATCTAGAAAACATATAATTTATCAAGAAATATTCTAACATTCATAGCATAGCATATTTCCCTTACCTAACTGGTTGAGAGGCTCACCTCTAACTCTATTCTCACATTCACGGCGTACTATCCCCAAAATCCTGAAATAATGCATATAATCCTATTTTCAATAAATCAACTAAACTTCTTGAACCTTCATACTCATAATTTTCTAAACTATAATTTACCTGGGCTCTTGGAAGAGTATCAACAAGGGTCCTCAGATCATGCCTGTAGGGTCCCAAGACACCCTATCCTTGAAAATATAATACCTAACTTTATTACAAAAAACTCCAATAGATTATCATATAATACAAAGTCTGAAGTCAAATAAGCCTGCTAATACTGAAAATACCTAAATAATCTACTTACCCTGATTTTGGAATAGTGCCCAAATTACTCAAACCAACAATTTACTCCAGTAGACTTGTAGAGAATCTCCCCAGGATCAACCTGGTAGCTTTTGATCATCAAAATGGGGAGAAATGGAGCCAGAAACATAGACAGAAGGAGGGAGGGCTGAGCAGGAGAGAGAGCGAACTAAGAGAAAATAAATTTCCTCACTAAACCATCATTTTATGCTATTTATATACCTCTTGCCATGTGGCCTCGTCGACGAGTCCAATAAGGGAGTTGGTCGACGAACACCTGACCTTCGTAGACGAGTTTTAGGCCTAAAAAACAGCCCATGCTAAACTCTCATCGATGATACACATGTCCACGTCGATGAGCCCAAGAAGACTGTTCGTCGATGAACGCTCTGCACTTGTCGACGAGGCCCTGCTGCGTCCCCCTTTAAAATTCCCTTTTTCCTCTCATCTCTTTATTTTTAATTCCCATAATTGTCCAAGTAACTACATTCTCCCTTCCTTATAAAATTTCATCCTCAAAATTTGCTATCTGTATTGAACACCATCCATTAAGGAAAATAGGCTACTTATTTTATTAATTACCCTTACTTATGGCAGAAGAATATCGTGGTTACATAAGTAGTTCTGGGAGATTACAATTATACCCATAAAAGAAAATTTTCTCCCAAAACCAAAACACGACCTACCCTATAATCTAAAATACAACTATACATTCATCATCCTGTACTAATTAAAATAAAACTGTCGTTATTTGAACAATACTGACAATTACTGTATGCCACTAAATAGGTGTGGGTATTTCTGTTTGATTTCCTTCTTAAACTCCCATGAAGTTTCCTCTATGGTATGATTCCTCCATAGGACTTTTACTAACTGAATTTTCTTGGTGTGCAATTCTTGTTCCTTCCTATCTAATATCTGCACTGGTGCTTCCTCATATGCCAGTGAATCTCTAAGCTCTATGTCTGCATAACTAATCACGTGGGATGGGTTTGGGATGTATTTTCTCAACTTGGAAACATGAAATACATCATGTATTCTAAATAGAGTTAGTGGTAAAGTTAGTTTGTAGGCAATTGACCCCACTCTTTCAAGTATCTCAAATGGGCCGATGTACCAAGAGCTTAGCTTACCATTCTTTCCAAATCTCATAAATCCTCTCAGTGGAGCTACCTTCAAAAATACCCGATCTCCCACGTCAAACTCTAACTCCCGGCGGTGAGTATCTGCATAACTTTTCTGCCGACTCTGAGTTGCACTAATTCTGTCTTTGATAAGCCGGACTTTATCATATGCCTGCTACACCAACTTTGGTCTCAATACTTGTAATTCTGTCTTTAATAAGTCGTACTTTATCCTATGCCTGCTACACCAACTCTAGTCCCAATACTTGTATTTCTCCCACTTTATCCCAGTATAATGGAGAATGACACCTCCTCCCATATAAAGCCTCGTACGGTGCCATCCCAATGTTGGCCTGATAGCTGTTATTGTATGCAAACTCGACCAGCGGAAAATACTGGGTCCAACTACCCCCAAAATCCAGCACATATGCATGTAGCATGTCCTCAAGTATTTGTATTCTCCTCTCTGTTTTCCCATCCGTATGAGGATGAAAAGCGGTGTTGAACGCTAACTGTGACCCCATAGCCTCTTGAAAGCTCCTCCAAAACCTTAAGGTAAATTGGGGGTCTCTGTCTGAGACTATAGATACTGGCACACCATGTCCATGCACTATCTTGTGAATGTATAATTTTGTCAGTATGTCCATAGAATAGTTGACTTTGATAGGGATGACGTGAGCGGTCTTCGTTAATAGATCTACAACCACCCAAATAGAATTTTGTCCTTGTCGCGCTAGCGGTAGCCCTATTACAAAATCCGTAGAGAAATAATCCCATTTCCACTCAGGGATATAGAGTGGCTACAACTGCCTTGCGAGTCTCTAGTGCTCAGCCTTTATTTACTGGCACATCAAGCACTGCTTTATGAATTTAACAATCTCCTTCTTCATTCTGCTCCACTAGAAGGATTTCCGTAGATCCCAATACATTTTAGTACTACCTGGATGCATGGTGTGTAGGAATTTGTGTGCCTTCTCCAAGATAACTCTCCTAATCTGAGCATTTACAAGAACATATAATCTGGTACGAAATCGCAGGGCTCCGTCACCTTATATATTGAACTCTTCTTTCTGCCCGTCTTGCACTTTCTTTATCAACTCTACTAGTTCTAGATTAGTTCTCTGGGTGATTTTAATCCTTTCTTGCAATGTAGGTTGTAACACCAGGTTGGTAATAAATGCATGGTGATCACCCTCTATTAGCTCCACACCTAACTTCTCCAAATCCATTTGGATAGGGCACTGAATATCCACTGTTGACTCTGCTACTCCTACTATTTTCCTGCTCAATGCATCAACCACCATATTTACTTTCCCTGGGTGGTAGCTGATAGTATAATCATAGTTTTTAATAAGCTCCAACCATCTTCTCTGCCGCACATTCAAATCTTTCTGAGTGAAGAAATACTTTAAACTTTTATGATCAGTGAAAATCTCACATTTCCCACCATAAAGATAGTGCTTTTAGATCTGCAGTGCATACACCATTGCGGCTAACTCTAGGTCCTGTAAAGCGTAATTCTTTTCATATTTTTTAAGTTGTCTAGATGCATAGGCAATGACTCTTCCATGCTGCATTAACATACATCCGAGTCCTTTCAAAGATGCATTACTGTATATTACAAATCCATCCTTCCCTGATGGAATAGACAGTACTGGTGCAAAGACCAACCTCCGCTTTAACTCCTATAAGCTCTGTTCACGTTCATTAGTCTAATCAAATTTCACTTTCTTTCTCGTGAGTCGTGTCAATGGACCTAATAATCTGGAGAAACGAAACGCTGGTAGTGCCCTGCCAGAACTAGGAAGCTTTTGACCTCTTGAACATTCGTGGCCTTACCCAACTTACCACTGCCTCAATCTTTGTCAAGTCAATTGAATAACCTACCTCAACTATAATTCACATTTCTTCAACTTTGTGTAAAGCTTATTTTCTTTTAATACCTGCAATACCAGCCTCAAATGATGCTGGTGCTCCTCAAAACTCCTCACGTAGACAAGTATATCATCTATAAAAACCACAACAAATTGGTCTAGGTATTGATGGGATACCTGATTCATAAGATCCATAACTACTTCTGGTGCATTAGTTAACCTGAATGGAATTGTCAGGAACTCGTAGTGCCCGTATCTAGTTCGGAGTGCTGTCTTTGATACGCCCTCTCCCTTAACTTTCACTTGGTAATAACCTAACCTAAGGTCAATTTTAAAGTAGACCTAGGTCTCCTGAAGCTGATCAAATAAGTCATCAATCCTGGGAAGAGGATATTTATTCTTGACTGTTAATTTGTTTATCTCCCTATAATCTATACACATCCTTATGATCCCATCTTTCTTTTTCACGAACAAGACTGGTACTCCCCAAGGTGACACACTGGGTCTAATAAGCCCTTTATCCAAAAATTCTTGAAACTGATCTTTTAGTTCCTTCAATTTGGTTGGAGTCATATGATATGGTGCTTTAGACACCGGTGCCAACCCTGGTAGTAGATCCACTGTAAATTCAATCTCTCGGTCTGGTGGTAAGTCAGGTAACACTTCTAGGAAGACATCTAGAAATTCTCTAACCACTGGAATGTTGGCCTATTTTAGTTCTTCATTTGGCAACTCTTTTATGTAAGCTACATATCCTTGACATCCACCCTGAATCAGTCTTCTCACTTGAATAACTGACACAAGTTGTGGCGAGTTGCACACACGTGAACCCACAAATCTATATTCTTGTTCACCTCGGGGGTATGAAAATCACTTTTTTCTGATAGAAATCTATGCTGACATGATTAGCTTTCAGCCAATCCATACCCAATATTATATCAAATCCCTAGATATCTAGTATCTCAAGATCAGCTAGTAGCACTTTCCCTTTAATGGCCACTGGAAAATTTCTAAGTACCCTCATACACCTCATAATAGATCTAGTCGGCATGGATACCAACAACTCAACATCTAACAATTACGCTCCTATCCCAACCACTTTAACATACCCCGACAATACAAAAGAATAGGTGTCACCTTTTTAAAAAAAACAACAACTTCATATGGAAAAATAGTAAGCATACCTGTGACAACATCTCCAAGTGTCTCAGCATCTCTCGGCATCAAAGCATAGACTCTCGCCAGTGCAGTGTTCCTCTACTAGCCCCCACGAGGCACCTGTTATTGTCCACCCCAACCTAGTTTGGAAGCTGGTGCATAGATCGGTGGTCCCTGACATTATCGATCCATATGACCATGTGATGACCCAAAATATATATATATATATATATATATATGATTAAAGTACAATAATAATAAAATAATAAAAATAGTCATTAAGTTAATATCAATACGGAAGTGTTTTTCTGTAGGATCCTTGATTCCATGTTTGATGCCTAAGAAAGACCTTGTCTTAGCGAGTGCTCAGAGACCATTGCGGCTCAGTCGCTCCCTGGAGGTCGGCCTGGTCAAAATGGAATTTCATAGGATAAACAGGATAGACACTGTTTGTACACGTAAATAAGTATATATACATAAAATAGTGTTTTGACAGACATAATTTGTAGAAATACATAATAAGATGATAATAATATAGGTATCATATGTCCACAAGACTATGTGGGGTCCACATGAGTCCCGGAGCCACAAGACACTGTTTATATACGTAAATAAATACAAAAAATAATGTTTTGACTGATATAATTTGTAGAAATATATGATAAAATAATAATAATATAGGTATCCTATGCGGGGCCCACAAGACTGTGTGGGGCCCACATGAGTCCCGAAGCCGTATGGAGGTTTACACGAGTCTCAAAGCTATGTAGGATGCATAAAATCATATGAGAGTTATTCGAGTGACGTAGGATCCATTTGGGTCTCGAAGTTGTGTGGCGCCCACATGAGTTTTTAAAAATCAAATTTAATTCTTATTTAAAAAATAAAATAAAGAAATACTAAAAATAGTTTAAAAGTAATAACAATGATAATAATATTGATAATAATGATTAAGAAAAATAATGAAATAGTAAAATAATTAATTAACTAATTGATTAATTAGGTAAGTAATTAATTTAAAAAAAAATTATTTAATGGGAATGGTGGCAAGCACTCCCACATGGTCTCCATCCCCATCCCACACTCAACCCATACCTTGCCCATCCCTTGCCCATTCTTTAATTTTTAAAAATTATAATTTCACCCATCTCCCCACACTTTTATAAATTTCATTCTTTCCCCAAAATTTTCCTATAAATAGGGAGCTCTCAACCTTCATTTTTCACAACAATTTTTCAAGGAAGAGAAGGATTAGTGAGTGAAAGAAATTGTGGTGGAGAGAGAATTTTTAAATAAATTCTCAATCACCTACTCTTTCCGATCTCATTTCTTAAAGATAGTTATTGTGTTCGTAGCACGCGGTAAAAGAAGAAGGTAAGTAAATTTTGATTATGTTAGTTTCTTTTTATTTTAAATTCATACCCGAGTTTATTTTGTACGTAAATTTTAATTATGTTACTTAGTTCCACAAAATTTCCATGAGTTTATTTTTACGCATATTTAATTATACCAGTTCTATCTTTAATATACTTGCATCTATTTTTGGGTTAAGAAATGTTCCAATCCCCTGGGGTAAATT
The DNA here is from genome assembly GCF_029873635.1 of Malania oleifera. Classification (NCBI taxonomy): domain Eukaryota; kingdom Viridiplantae; phylum Streptophyta; class Magnoliopsida; order Santalales; family Ximeniaceae; genus Malania; species Malania oleifera. The sequence continues at coordinate 59,251,492 of NC_080417.1, read as the reverse complement.
TTCAGCATTTCTTTCTATTCAAAAATAAAATTATATATATATTTAACACAAAAATTGTGTGGCATGAGTTTATTTGTACGTTGCATTTTTATGAAAATATGAGTAAAGATGAGATTTTCACGATATTATTTTTAAATTGCATAAATTATAATAAGATGATTTTAAAACCCCTTATGGCAACGAAAGTTCAAAGTTACAGATGCTCGGTACCGCAGCTTAAAGTTTATACGGATCAGAGTGCACCCACACTGTTTACAGAGTGGTTATTTATGTTAGTGGATTTCTCCTGAGTGCACACCTGGTTCCGGACCAGGACTTAATAAGGAAAATCTCACTTAAAGTTTACGTACGTTGATTTAGTTTGGTTGGCCAGCCAGCTAAGTCCAGTCTTCGGACCGCACAACCCAGTCATGGGGGTAAACATGACTTATGGCAAACAGGCCTAAGGGTGGGTTTTTATAATATATGTTTATACATATTTAATTACGTATACAAGTTACTGATGATTTGAAGGAAAAGTATAAGTTTACGTGAAAAGGATCATTCTGGTGCTTAAATGACGATCTAAGGAAAACGTATAAGGAAAAGTATATGTATGTTTATCATTAAATGTTTTTACAGTTTTAAAGTTAAAAGTTTAATTTAGCAGTTATAATATATGATTATAAAAATTTACTGTTGAAATTGATGACAAAAGTTTTATGCAGAAATTTTTAAATTTATATTTATTCTAAAAGCAGTCTTGAAGTTATAGTATTAAATATTGTTTTACAAAATTCTTTAAAAGCTCATTTTAGCCACACACTAATAATAATCTTATTTACTTACTGAGCGTCGTCTCACCCCAATCATTTTTTTTATTTCAGATAACTCTGAAGGACATGTCAGAAATCAGGCTTAGCAAGCATGCGGGTGGGGATTAGAAAAATAAAGATTTATTAGAAATATTAGTATGGTTTCAGATATTTATATTTGTGCAATTTTTCTTCTTTTGAAATAAATGATTGTAATATGGAATATTAGTGCTCTGGTTTAATAAAAATTTAGTTTATTTGCTTCCGCTGTAAATTAGTAGTAAAAAGTTAATATCTCAGGCCCCTCGGGGTCGGGGTGTTACAGACCAGGTCTTCCACATCGGTAACAGACATTCTCACCCAACCGACACTCGCCTGGATGTCTCCGTTCACGCCTAAGGCAGGTAGGATAAATCTGCCCTCCCTGATATCCACTGTCTCCTATCGTCTTCCTCTAACCCCCACCAGTACCGCCTCCTCTCCATGGACACTGACTATACCCAATCTAAAAATCTGGAGGCGTGGGCCTCTTCCTCTGGCTCTATCCTCCTACGTCTCCCTACGCACTCTCCTATACTACTATGGCTCTGTCAACCAGCTCATAGAAATCCTGTATCTTTAATACTGCCACCTGTCTATATATATCTCGCCTCAAATTCCCCTAAAACATCCTAACCTTCTTAGCTTCATCTGGAACAATATAAGGGCAGAAGTGTGACAACTCAATGAATCTCGCCGCATACTGTTGGACCGTCATCGATCCCTGGGACAGGCTTAGAAATTCCTGTACTTTAGCCTCTCTGACTGTGGCAGGAAAATATCTATCGAAAAATATTTCTCTGAATCTACCCCAGGTCATATCCATGGGCGTAGGCCTCTATTTCTCCAACAACTTCGTAGCTACCTACCATCTCTCAGTCTCACTTGTTAGCTTATATAAGGCATAAAGAACCCGCTGCTTATCATTGCACTAGAGCACTGTAAGTATTTTCTCATTCTCTTGCATCGAGTTCTTAGCAGCTACAGGATCAGCTCCTCCTAAAAACACTAGAGGATTCATCTTTGTGAACTACTCTATTGTGCATCCCTGAACTGTATATGGACCTCCCTTCTCTTTGGAGCTCCGACCAATCTCAGCCATGACCTACTAAGCTACGCTATGTAAAACAGCATCAAAGTCCCCACCTTCTACACCAAAAGGCCTTGCTCCATCGTCACCACTAGCATGGGCACTACAACCTCCTAGATCCATTGTGCAATAACATCAAATTATCTTGAGAATCCAAACCTTATAATACTATTCTATCAAAAATACCCCACACTTCCTATCACTCATTTAAGGTGTAGTCCTACTATATAGAAATAGAAATCGAAGATAGTTTACTATGATTTTCTTGAAATCGTCACCTTAGGAAAATCACAGAAACCACCCTGAAATTCTACTCTAGACCGCAGAACGGAACCCTAAATTCTCATCCTAATTCCCCAACATCAACTCACTGATATCCTGTTCCACTCTCCTTAAAATTCCATTCCTACATTCTGCTATTGTTTTTCGCTGTACTCTAGAGTTTGTAGAACCTAACAACCTAAGCTTTGATACCAAACTGTAACGACCCAAAAAATCTATACCATTTTGTTTTTAAATAAACTTCAAAACATAACATTATGTCACTCTTGTATAATATGCTATAACATCTCAGGCCCCAAGTGAGCACCGAGGAAACCTGATTATATTACACACCTATGTAGTGGAAAAACATAAAACTGTTCATCTATATAAACAATAACTGAATTTTGGTAACTTATCCTAACTATACACACATATATACACATCACCCTAGTATCATCTACTTAAAAATACTATCTTTTGTATACACTTACCCAGCAAATAGGGTAGTGTGCTAGCCTTCTCTATCTGCAAGTCTAATCCACTCGCCTAACTAGATCACCCGAAAAATATTAAATCACTTGGATGAGACAATGCTCAGTAAAAGGAAATATGCTATTACTAATGTATGGCAACTGAGTTTCATAAATACTACACTGACAATATCTAAAACTGTAACAACTGGTAAAACAATATACAATATAGCTTGCATCTATCATAGTTTAAGGTATAACTGTATTATATGAATTTTCTAATTTTCATACTTCTAGTATCATACTATACCTGCTGATACTCAGTAAATCTGTATACAAAAACATAACTGAAATGTTTACCCTAGAAAACTGTACGTCATGATTTAACCCCTCATGACAGGGTTGTGCAGCCCGTAGGTAGGACTTAATCCTTGTTGGCCTACTAAGTAAGTCAACTATAACTCTACCAATCCTCAGCCTAGCCAAACTACAACCTCTCCTAGGCACAAAACTGGTAACTACCTCGTCAAACCGGCCACCTTAACCCAGTCTTTTGGGGAATCTGCAATCCCTCCAGGAACGGTTGATGGAAACCTTCCACACACTATCTAAGATATGTAGTTGCACTCTAATCTTGTAATAGCAACAGTACCGTGTTCTACTAACTGAATATTTGCTGAACTAAGTCATCAGGGTCTGATACTATATAGTATTGATATACATAATTATCTTGTTGTTTCATCATGATTCCAAAATAACCATAACACTGAAAGCTGATCCTGAATATACTGTAATATCTGTACTGTGTAAACTGTAATACCATAGCGTTATGGAAAATAACCATAACACCGGAAACAGATATGAAAATACTATATTATCTGAGTTATATAAACTGCAATAACATAGTATTATGGTTTTAGTATTTTATAAAATCATGGTAATCTACATATGCTGTAAAATATCTATTAGTATAAACACTGTAATTCATACTCCCGTAAAATCTGATTATACATATCTCTGCATAATAATATAAATCATATCAATATGAAAACTTGATTGTTTCTGTATTGTTCTGATAAGGTCTCATAAACATATTTTTGCTTGGATACCATAAAACATAATAATCTGAAAACTGTATATTTCATATATTGATCTAATACTGTTTTATGTCACACAACTACATAAATAAATATCTCATATACTACTATTGTATTTTCTGATATACAACTAATTTCTGAACTGAATACTAATCTAGAAAACATATAATTTTTCAAGAAATATTCTAACATTCATAGCATAGCATATTTCCCTTACCTAACTGGCTGCGAGGCTCACCTCCAACTTTATTCTCACACTCACGGCGTACTATCCCCAAAATCCTGAAATAATGCATATAATCCTATTTTCAATAAATCAACTAAACTTCCTGAACCTTCATACTCATAATTTTCTAAACTATAATTTACCTGAGCTCCTGGAAGAGTATCCACTAGGGTCCTCAGATCATGCCTGTAGGGTCGCTAAACACCCTATCCCTGAAAATATAATACCCTAACTTTATTACACAAAACTCCAATAGATTATCATATAATACAAAATCTAGACTCAAATTAGCCTGCTAATACTGAAAATACCTAAATAATCTACTTACACTGATTTTGGGATGGTGCCCAAATTACTCAAACCAACATATTACTCCAACATACTTGTAGAGAATCTCCTCAGGATCAATCTAGTGACTTCTGATTATCAAAATGGGGAGAAATGGAGCCAGAAACATAGAGAGAAGGAGGGAGGGTCGAGCAGGAGAGAGAGCGAAGTAAGAGAAAATAAATTTCCTCGCTAAACCATCATTTTTTTCTATTTATAGACCTCTTGCCACGTGGCCTCGTCGACGAGCCACGTCACCTCGTCGATGAGTTTCAGGCCCCGAAAATAGCCCTTCAATAAACTCTCATTGACGAGACACACATCCACGTCGATGAGCCCAAGAAGACTGTTCGTCGATGAGGCCCTGTTGTGTCCCCCTTTGAAATTTCCTTTTTCTTCTCATCTCTTTATTATTTTATTCCCATAATTGTCTAGGTTACTACAGCTAATACTCAGGTACTTGTTATAAAAGATAGGGGGAGAAGCCGATACAAAAATGAAAGGGGTAGAAGTAAAAGTAGAAGCAAGTTAAGATCAAGATTTAAAAATCTTGAGTGTCATTATTGTGGTAAAAATTTTCATATCAATGAGTACTGTTACAAGTGGAAGAGAGAAAATAAACATAACAGTGACAAGCAAGAAAAGAAGGATCAGGATAATAATGATTGTGTTGCCACTACTATTGGAGATGATTTGATTCTTGCTTATGATGATAATGTAATTAGTGTTGCCTATAATGAAATTTGTTGGGTGGTTGACAGCAGTGCCTCTTTTCATGTGACATCAAGGAAGGATTTCTTCAATTCATATACGTCCAGTGACTTTGGAGTTTTGAAGATGGGAAACGATGTGTGGTACCAATAGTTGGCACTGGAACTATTTTCTTAAAGACCAACAATGGAACGAAATTGGTACTCAATAATGTCAGGCATGCTCCTAGTGTTCGTCTGCATTTGATCTCTGCTGGAAGACTTGATGATGATGGATATCGCAACTTCTTTGGTAATGGACAATGGAGACTTACTAGAGGAAATTTAATTGTGGCCCAAGGTAACGATATTTCTATTTTATATTTTATGAATGCTTCTATTTGCTTGAATTCAGTGAATGGAGTTGATAGCGATATCACGTCAGAGTTATGGCATAAGCGACTCAGTCACATAAGTGAGAAAGGACTCGATTCCTTGGCCAAGAAGAATTTGATGTCAAGCTTAAATGTGAAAACTAAAAAGATGTGTTTACTGTTTGGCCGAGAAGTAGAAAAGGGTTTCATTTAAGAGTCATCCTCCTTCAAGAAAAACAAAGTTACTTAAGTTAATTCATTTAGATGTTTATGGCCCAATGAAGGTAAGGACACTTCGTGGTGCACTTTATTTTTTTACTTTTATTGATGATCATTCAAGAAAGCTTTGGGTTTATGCTTTGAAATGCAAAGATCAGGTGCTTGATATATTTAAAGATTTTCAGGCTTTAGTTGAGAAAGAAATAGGAAAGAAGATAAAATGTATTCACACTGATAATGGTGATGAGTATTGTGGTCCATTTGATATGTACTGTCGACAATAGGGTATCCAAAATCAGAAGACACCTCTTGAGACTACTCAGTTGAATGGTTTGGCAGAAAGGATGAACTAAAACTGGTAGAGAGAGTCAGATGTTTGCTTTTAGAAGTAAAACTACCATGATCATTTTGGGGTGAGGCATTATATACTTTTATTCATGTAATTAACTTGTCTCTTACTGTTGTGCTACAGACTGATGTCTCTGACAAAATCTGGTATAGGAAGAATGTTTCCTATGACCATCTATATGTGTCTGGCTGCAAATCCTTTGTTCATGTGCTTAAAGATGAAAGGTCCAAGTTAGATGTTTATCCAAGGCAATGCATTTTTATTGGGTATGGTCAAGATGAGTTTGGCTATAGATTTTATGATCCAGTGGAAAAGAAACTTGTGAGAAGTCGTGATGTAGTCTTCATGGAGGATCAAACCATTGAAGACATTGGCAAGACAGAAAATTCTCAGTTTTAGGATAATGATAGCTCTGTTGACTTGGATTCGATTCCTTCTGAAAATTTTCCTGATACAGTTGAGATTGGCAATCAATATGATACAGAGACAAATGTTCAGAATGATCATGTGGTGGAAGATCACGACAATGTTGATGAGGAAGGTACTTTGACTATTGAACCACCTACAGCTTCACTTAGGAGGTCTACCAAAGACCAACAGCCCTCCACGAGATATCCTATAGATGAGTATGTTCTTCTAACTAATGAGGGAGAACCAGAGTGTTATGAAGAAGCCATTGGAAGTGAGTAGAAGCAATAATGGTTTAGTGCAATGGAAGATGAAATGAAATCTTTGCATAACAATTACACTTTTGAGTTGGTAAAATTACCTAAAGGTAAGAGAGTTTTGAAAAATCAGTGGGTCTATAGATTAAAACAGGAAGATATTTTTTCACTCCCACTGTACAAAACTAGATTAGTTGTCAAAGGCTTTAGTAAGACAAAAGGGATTGATTTTGGAGTGATTTTCTCACAGGTAGTGAAAATGTTGTCAATCCGTGTTATTTCGGGCTTGGCTGCTAGTCTTGTTTTGGAGGTTGAGCATATGGATGTGAAAACTACTTTCCTCCATGACGATCTCAAGGAAGAAACTTATATAAAACAGCCAGACTGTTTTGTGGTGAAAGGCAAGGAGAATTATGTTTGCAAATTGAAGAAGAGCTTGTATGGCCTGAAACAAACTCCTAGACAGTGGTATAAGAGGTTCGATTCTGTCCTGGTTCAACAAGACTACAAGAAAAAAACTTCATATCATTGTGTATTTGTTCAAAAATTTTCTAGTGATGATTTCATTATTTTTTTGCTTAATGTTGATGGCATGCTCATTATTGGTCACAATGCTTCTAGAATTTACAGGTTAAAGCACGTGTTGAGCAAGTATTTTGCCATGAAAGACTCAGGACCTACGAAACAGATTCTTGGCATGAGAATTTCACGTGACAGAAGTTCTAAAAATTTATGGCTATCTCAGAAAAAGTATATTAAGAAGGTACTTCAACAGTTTCACACGGAGAAAGCCAAAGTGGTAAGTACTCCTCTTGCTACATAGTTCAAGTTCAGTAGTAAATAGTCTCCTTCTAATGATGAAGAAAAGAGGCACATGGAAGGTGTTCCATATACATTTGCAGTTGGTAGCTTAATGTATACCATGGTTTGTCCAAAGCTAGATTTAGCTCATGCAGTTGGTGTATTTAGTAGATTTCTTTCTAATCCAAGTAGAGAGCATTGGAATGTTGTGAAATGGATTATGAGGTATCTCCATGGTACAACTGATTTTAAACTTTGTTTTGGTTCTAAAATACCTGTTCTGGTTAGCTATATAGATTCAGACATGGCTAGAGATTTGGACTCGAGGAAATCTACTTCAGGTTATTTGATTACCTGTAGGGGGAGCTGTGTCTTGGAAATCTAGGTTGCAGAAATGCATTTCTTTGTCCACTACAGAAGCTGAGTTCATTGTAGCTACTAAGGCATGTAAAGAGTTATTGTGGATGAAGAAATTAGTTTGTGAACTTGGATTCACTCAAAAGAGGTATGTGTTATTTTGTAATAACCAAAGTGTTATTCATCTCACCAAGAATTCAACCTTTCATGGTAAATAAAAGTATATTTATGTGAAATATTATTGGATTCAAGATGTTTTAGATTCTAAGTTGCTTGAACTTAAGAAGATCCACATTGATAAGAATGTTGCTAATATGATGACAAAGGTGGTGTCTCATGCGAAGCTTGAGTTGTGTGTTGAGGCAGCCAATATCAAAATTGTTTGATAATCTTAATGAATGTCCAACCCACATAAGTAAAAAAAAAAAAGGGGAAGCCCATGTGTGCTTGAAGCCCATTAGGGAAAATTAAAAGAGATGACAATTGGAGCGCTGCAACAGGGGGAAAAGTTGGAGCACTGCAGCAGTGTGTGTGACGAAGTGTGTGAGGCAGAAATAGTGTGTTGTGCAGTGTTTATCAACTCGACCATTGTAAGGTCTTTTGTGATTCGATTTTTCTATAATTTGGACAGCACGTTCAAGATTTGTCGTCCTTCGATTTGGACGATGGAGATCTGTTTCATAGTTTTGGAGGACCTGATTTTGTAGTATTGACAGTAACTACGTTCGAGCAACTTCTTTTCCCTCATTCTTATTTTATCGCGATTATTTTGGGAATCCTTTTTGCTCTAAGTTTGGGAGCATTTTTGGTGATTGTACTACTATAATTTTTGCCTCTATTATAGTGGAAATTTCATTGGGTCTCATAGGCCCCGTGGTTTTTACCCTTCACATTGGAGGAGTTTTCCACATTAAAAATCATGGTGTTCCTAATGTGGTGTGTGATTTATTATTATTGTTGGTTGGTTATTTTTGCTTGTCACAGATTTAATTTTTGGGAAAGATTTATCCACTGTGCTAGTTGTCTTGTCACCTTCCCCACAATTTCTAGGATACTTACACCCCTTCATGTATTTGTCATTTTTCCATAAGGCACTACAAGAAAACTGGTTTTTAGTGGCAATTTCAATTTCGTCACTAAAAGTGACTTATTAGTGACGATTTTTTTAAAACTGTCACTATTAGTCTAAGTATTAGTGACACTTTTGACAACCATCACTAATTAGTCCCTTTTAGTGACGAAATTGGAACCGACACTAATAGTTTCATCACTAAAAACAAATTTTCTCACTCACACCATCGCGGGAAACCCCTTTTCGCATGGAAACTATCCTAGGAAAATATTAGTGAGGTTTTTTAAGGTATTAGTGACAATTTCAAAGCGTCATTAAAAGGAAATTATTAGTGACGGTTTCTTAACTGTCACTAATAGTATAATATTAGTCACGATTCCCTTAGCCATTACTGAGAAAAGTCAATACTTTTAGTGACGGTTCTTTTAAACTGTCACTAATAATTGTATTTTAATAATGGTTCTTCCAAACCGTCACTATTTGTCTTGTATTAGTCGCAATTTATTAAACTGTCACTAATAATGAATCCGTTGGCTAGGAAAGAATCAAATGTATTAGTGACGATTTACGCAAACCGTTAGTACTAGTATATTATTAGCGATGAAATTATTATTAAACTGTCACTAATATAGTTTTTATTTTAAAAAAATATTAACAAAATTATTTAACAAAATTAGTGATGGTTTATAAAAATCGTCACTAACATTCTATTATTAGCGACGAATTTATTAAACCATCACTAATAGTCTTGCTTGTTTTGCTTCCTCGCCAATATTAGCAACTGTCCACTACTGCGAAGATAGTCTCCTACGTACTGGCCCATTTGAATTGTAATCATCTTCATGAGCAACCCGCCCATGTATAGATATTTGAATCAAACTCTTTCTTTTGCATGCATCCCATTCCTTTTTAGTACTGTGACAATGAACAACTTCAAAAGATCGCTCAAAGCCTATGGAATTTAAAAAATTAGTTCGTCATTCCAGAACTTAACCACAACATCCTTGGTTTGTACATGGTCATTCCAAAGGTATCAACTTCAATATGTTTAATTAAATTAAAAGAATCTTGGAAAAATACTTCAAAACTGACCTAGCTGATGAGTCGGACCCTTCTCAAACTCAAAAGCGGAATGATCTATATTTGGCCAATTTGGAACTTGGATTGTTCTTAACAAAGTGGACAAAAAATTTGGAAGAGCTGTCATTTATATGATATTAGGGAATATTGGTTGAAAAGATTGATGATCTCCAAATTTAAACCTTTTGAATTAAAGTTCATACCTTTTGGAATGACCATGTATGGACCAGGGAAGATCGATGTGGGGTGAAGTTCTGCGATGATTGGAATGGTTTTTGAAATGCAATAGAGTTTAAGAGATGGGATGCACGAAATTAAGAACAGTTGCTGATATTGTCCAGTAAGCAACTTGACACCACAAATAAGAATCTGGATAAGTTGAAGTTAAATACAACGAGAAGAGGATGTCCTATAGGTTTAATAGGATTACAACCATTACACATCATATTATATAGCTTTTCTCTCAGGGAACTTCCACTTTCATCATCTGCGAAAGATTTTTCCAGTTTCTTTGAGATAGACTTTGTAATATTGTGCAAAGGTTTCAAGGAAACATTACTCATTTTTAGCTTCTTGAGTGAATTAGTTTCTGAAGATCTTTTCTCACTTTTCCTAATAGAAGCAACCTCTTTGAAATCTGAATAAGGAAAGATCTATATGTCTAGTCATGGACTAAGATTATTGTTCTTAACATAGTGGACGGAAAATAATGGAAGAGTTGTCATTGATAGTGAATATTGGTTGAAAAGATTCTATAAATTTAAACCTTTTCAAGTTCATACCTTTTGAAATGACCATGTAAAGACCAGGGAATTAAGGTGTGGTGAAGTATTTGACTAATTATTTAATTATGCAATAGAGCTATAATTTGACAGATCTTTTGAAACTGTTCATCACATACAGTAACAAGGAATGGGATGCATGCAAGAGAAACAACGCGCTTTTTTCAAATGTCTATGCATGCATAGGTGGGTTGCTCGTGGAATTAAGATGATTACAATTCAGAGCTTGTCCTAGGTTTATAGGACCAGGGCCCTTACACATCATATTAATTATATATCTTTTCCCCCAAGGAAGTTCCACCTTCACTATTTTTAATTTTAATTTTAAATGAAAGACTATTAGTAATGGTTTAGGAGAACCATCACTAATAGCAGACTATTAGTGACAGTTTTAAGAGTTTTGGTGACGGTTTTAAAATTGTCACTAATAGTCTAGTTAAAATAACCAATTCCCCGAGCGAACCCTTCATCCTTTCCCTCCCCTTTTTTCACTCCCCTTTCTTTTCCTCCCTCCTTTCCCTCCCTCGGTTGCTCGCTGAACCTCATCCTGCCATTGCTGCTCACCGCCAAAGCTCATCGAATCTCATCGTCGTTGCTCGTTGAAGGTCCAGGTGCGTACGGTTGGGTTGACCGTGTGTGCGTGCATGGTGCCTATGTGTGTCCATGTGCTTGTGTGTCTATGTGTGGGTGTGTCTGCGTGGGTGTGTGAGTGTGTGTGGGTGCGTCTATGTGGATGTGTGAGTGTGTGGGTCTGACTGTGTGTGGCTCTGAGTACTTGTCTACATACTACAATCTGATTCCCAATCTCCATAAATTGTTACATATAATTTGTATGTTGCTTGAATTTGTTGTATAATTTTGTTAGAAATTCAAGATTGAAGGATAGAATTAAATTAGTGATTTTGTAAGTAGTTTAAATTTCAATTTTATTTGATTCTTATTTATGTTGTATTTGTTTATGTAATTTTTTGATTTATTTGATTCTTGTTTTGGGTATTATTATTTGTCATCATATTTGTATACTATTATAGTTATTGTATATTCATTATTATTGTTTTTATTGTTTGTATATTTTAGATTATCGTTATTGTAAATTCCACTGTTATTTAGTATTCCTTGTGAGTTTCGAAACAATTATAGATGGTGAGAGGTAGTTTTGTTTAAACAATGAAAATATATTTAAATATCATCTTTTTATCTCTAGTTTTGCTAATATATTAGAACAGGTAAAATGGAAGTAAATCAACCACATTTTCATGTCCTCTCAATACATGCCTCCTTCCATATATAGGAAACAAGAACAAATAAACCAAAACCCAACTAAAATTGAAGGGATTTCTTCAAGTGCTTTTAGAGCTAAAAATTTCAATATTTATGTGCTCTACGCATGCTTAAAGTTATAAACAGTTAAAGACTCAATCTCAAGTCACTTGTCACCTAGCCAACTATCGACACCAAATTCGAATGACCTGTTTATAACCAACAATTTTGATTACCATTTTGAGAAGATGAGTAAAGTATAGAAAATCAAATTACCGGTTCTCTAACTCACTCTGTACTTTGAAAACGGAATCACCACTATTTTATTTGTTTGAAAAGATAAAAATAAAGGAAAATTTTTTTAAAGAGACCATTATTTCTTCAAATAATAAATTAATTGGTTAACATTTTATAACACCTGTTCTAAATATAGTTATTGCACGTACATTGTGTATGTTGTTGGCCTTACAAGGTTTTAAATCTTGTTTTGATGATAACAAATTAGAGGAACTTAACATATTTGGTTAAGTGATGATATTTCAAGACTTAAATATGTGAATATAAGGTCAAGTGCACACAAGGATTATTGAAAGCTTATACTCCAAAGAAAGAAGATTGCATAAAGCTTATACTATTAAAGCATGGAATCAAAGATGATTTGATTAAGCTTAAAGTAAATTGAAGTTGGAAGTTAAGATAGACTCGAGAGATGGAAAAGCATGAAGACTTAGCTTAGAATGTATAAGTCCTAAGAAGTCTCATGTAAGTACTTCAAGCAATTTAAATATGGATACATGAAGCTCTTAGGTTAATTTCCTGGACCTAGATACGTTTTAAAATACTTGAAAAATATTTTATAAGGTCAAAAGTTATTTCAAAAAGATTAAAATTATTTTTGGAATGAAAAGCACCAAAACAAGATTTTCCTAATTATTATTATTTTTTTTTACATTTGCATTGATGAGCAATTTTCTCTATCAAAAACTCCTTATCTTAAAAAGTGTAGAGAATAAAAGATGTGGAATTTTCTCTTAGCTTTATATTGATACCAAGGACGTTCAAATCGGAGTTGTATAGTGAAGGTTATATCCAAACTATTGAAAGGTGGTCGAAGCTTTTAGGCGACTAGCAATGTTGACCCAGGCGACTGACATGTAGATAGAATGATTTTTGAAAAACTCGAGAGGACCCAGGCGACCGAATCCCATGAATCTGACTCTTCGAAAATTCAAATTTTAAAAATAATGGGAATTTTTATAAAGTGATTTCTTGGCCACCAAACTTTGTAAAAACTTAGGGAATACTCCAAGCAACTTGGGCAGCATGAAAATATCTTTTCTAACTCGATAAATACATACTAAACTCAAGGATTTTATACACCAACAATTAAGAAATCAGCTATTGTTGCTGAAAGCTATTGTTACAAATTTGCTGAATTAAAGCTTGAGGTTCCTGTACTTAAATTGAGATTTTTCAAATCTAAAGAACCTCGGTGATATATTCTTGAGTTTCATCTATTTATATTGATTAATTGCTAAATTATATTGTGCTATAACTTGTACTAATCAGCTCTTGTTGAGAGTGCCTTTGTACGCCAAATTTGTTATTGTTTTGTAGATGGTTCAAGTCTTTGAATCGTTGTTAGACCAAGCGTGGGATATCGCTTGGAGAGGGGGCTCCACCCTAGTTGAAGAAGGGATTGTAAAATGTTGCTCCTACTTGCAAAGCAGTGTGTAAGGTTGCTCCTACCCATAAATGAGTGGTATAGTGAAATCCTTAGGTGTGTTGCCTAAGGCGAGGATGTAGGCAGGGATAGCCGAACCTCGTAAAATATTGGTGTTGCTCTCTCTTCCATACTTTTTAATTTTCAAAATATATAAATTGTGTGGATGTTTATTTAAGTGCCAAAAATTAATTTGTTATTGAGATTGTAGAAACTTTAATTAAAGGGTGTACGTTGATTGATCTTTTACGGAAACCTTAAAGGGAGTACGTTGATTAATCATTTGCGAAAACCTTGATTAAAGGAAGTGCATTGATTGATCAATACCAAAGCTCAATAACAAATTAATTGGTTGCACATTTCATATTACATATTTCACATCAATATTTGAGTTTTGGAAGTTTGGTTGAATTTTCTATTGTGTTTCATATTGAAGAAATCAAACCTTCCTTGTTTATAAATGTTATTCATCAGTTATATATTAATCTAAATCTGAATATTGGAAGTAATGTTGAAATTGTTATGTGGTTTCATATTTTGAAAGTTTATATTGATTAATTAGATTGAGTTGTTGGATGTGCTAAAGAACTTGGCAAAGTATTCAAATTTGTATTCTTATTCATAAAGATTCAATCTTGAACTATTTATCCGCTGTATTTGTGATTGTGTAATTACTGAATCCAAAAAGGGTTAAGAAAGGATTAATAAAAGAAGTTTCTAAAGAAAATTTTTTAATCCCAATTCACCCCCTCTTGGGAGTACATCTTCCCTTTTCATTTGTGTCTCTTATGAAAAAAATATAAATTTCTAATGTTAAATTTTTGAAAAACTTACAAAAAGTGATAAAAGGCAATGATCGGTTGATTGACTAGGATATATGACTAGGATATTGCTTGTTGGTTGAGTTGATAGATAATTTATGTTGATGCATAAATTATGAAATGCATGTTGCTTAGTTGACTAGGATGTTGCATGCCGGTTAATTGAATAAATTGAGAACAACATTTCACGTGTTCATTAAAGTTTAGACCCGTTCAAGAATGGTTACTATACATTCATGCCTCATCGTACATGTGAGACAAATCAAGTAATGAACTTCAATTGATTATTAGTCATACTATGTAGACTAATAATCAATTGACCATGTTCATTATTTGTTTCATTTACGATTATTGATGTTTGTATTTCAACCATTCTTGAATTGACCAATGTGGACAATTTAGGAAGTTGTATTTACATTGTTGTCATCAATCACGCTTTGTTCATTGTAATTATATATTTCGAGCACATCTTTACTTGTGTTCTCTGGGCATATAGTGGGGTGTCGTGACAATTTGTTAGTGATGGAACACTAGCAACATGTTCACTTTCCCCATCTCGTGTAATTGGAGAGCCATGGGGAGATGCTGCCAGAAATTTAGAATGGCTATGATGAAGGAATTTAAGCGATTGACTGCAGTGCAAATGC
Organism: Malania oleifera; assembly: GCF_029873635.1. NCBI lineage: Eukaryota > Viridiplantae > Streptophyta > Magnoliopsida > Santalales > Ximeniaceae > Malania > Malania oleifera. Next base: position 59,236,346 of record NC_080417.1, on the reverse strand, counting down.
AACATTCCTAAATAGGATAGGATTTGTACCCTTTAGATGGAAGGTCATTGATTTTAGGATTCATGATGTATGCGTGTAGTGACCTAGAGAATTATGATATTTAAATAATAGAAGAAGAAGGAAAAGGAATTAAAGAAGGTAATTAAATAGAGCCTCGTCGACGAACATAGGAGATTTGTCGACAAGAGCACATGAGGGGCTTGTCGATGGGGATGTGTCTCATCAACGAGAAGATACCATGGGGATATATATCGCAGCTCTGAATTTCGTCGATGAAGAGTAACATTCATTGATGAATTGCCTTCTTGACCTTATCGACAAAGTGATGTGGCTCGTTGACAAAGACCAGTGTATAAATAGGCATAACCTTCATTTTATGACCGAAAATCCTGAGAGAATCTCTCTCTCTCTCTCCTCACTTCATCCCTCCTTCCTTCTCTTTAAGATCTCAGGCTAGATTCTCACCGGTTCGACGATCTGAAGCCACCAGGACGCTCCTGGGGAAGTACTTTACAAACCTACAGGAGTGGATCAAGAGTGGAACTACTTTGGAATTCATCCCTGATTCAAGGTAAGGCTATTTATTTAGAATTTGATCTTCACATAGTTATAGGAAATGTTATTTGCGAAGAAATACTAAAGTTTAGTTATGAGAGTTGTTGTTTTCAGGGTGTTGAACGGAAAACCTTGCGGGGGCAGGAGGAGTATATTTTAGGAGAGGGTTTACTTTCAGAAATCAGGTAAGGGAATAAATTAAAACAGTTATTTTTTCATGAAAATTATTATTAAATTATTAGGAAAATTATGTTTAGTAAAGCATGTATTATATTTTTATATTATTAAGAAAATGCATATTTGGGAAAATACTGCTATGATACTAAAATGTATGTATTAGTAAGAAATGCTGGAAAATATGATTTTAGAATAGAATGTATGGTTTTATTCAGCATTGTGTGGCATGAATATTATTTTACGTGAAAAGTATTATGTTATGGCAATTTTATGAATAAAGTATGTTTTCAGAAATGATGGAATATTGCAGTACATTATGGTTTCAAAATACATGATATATCGATTATTTATTCAAAATAATATGTATGAAATGTTCAGCGCAAGGCTATGATTGATAGCCAGCGCAAGGTCGTGTATAATGTATGATTTCGGCGTAAGGTCGTATTTATGAATGTTCGGCGCAAGGCCGCAGATATGAAAGAAATCGGTGCAAATCCGTATGTATGTATGTATGTTATTAGAGAAAATGCTATCAATATATTTATGTTAGACAAGTATATTATCATGTATTATATGTTATCAAAACCCGGATGATAGTTCAGTTCAGTTTCAGGAGCACGGTATCATAACTATACAGATCAGATTATTATGTTTAGATTTGTGCTAACCGCCCCTGCAAGTAGAGGGGGTAGGAAATGGATAGTTGATGTGGCTTTCGGTGCAGAGTTGTAGATGTCCACCTGGCATTTTGGACTAGGGTGTGGTGGGCCCATCGTACTTATAGACATTTTTGACTCAGCAATGGTGGCTAGCCATTGTCAGGTCTCGCCTTCGAGTTGCACAACCCGTCATGGGGGTAAAATATGACATCAGCTAGCTATACATGCTGGGTAAATTATAGTATTACTAGTTATATTAGACTTTTCATGTACAGTATGATTTATTAAAAATTACGAAAGTATATGCTTATTCAGTTATGTTATGATAAATGTTTTCTGGTATATGAAATGTGCTGTATATGTATTATAGCACCAAATATTCATGTTGCCACATAGCTATATTTAGTTTACTTTGCCTTATTGAGAGGTGTCTCAGCCCCAACACTAAATCATTTTTAGGAAACCCAAAAAAATCGGCAGATTGAGGTCGCCATTGAGATAATGTGATACTACCCCGCTACAAGGGTATGTTTTGGTCTAGGAATAGGAGATTTGTGTTGTGGGTTCCTAGATATGTATATATTCTTGTATTTTTGGAGATTTTATATAAACACAGTATTTTGAAAATTAGTTGATTCTAGTATTATGTACTTTATGGTTTGATGGATGTAATTTATATTTACTACTGCTTAGGTTTCCCCTGTGTAAGTCAGGTATTCCTCGTTACCCACGGCTTCGGGTTGATCATATATATTATATGTGATTTATTATGTAGAAGTTAAGCAGGTCGTTATGATTTGGTATCAAAGCCTAGGATACTAGGTTCTGTAGACTCTAGAATGCAGCAGTAATAATACCAGAGTATAGGATAAGGGAATTTGAGGTCTGATTTTGTAGTCTAGATGCAGGACTTTCATGGTGGTTTGTGTGATTTTCTTAGGGTGATGATTGAGGAAAGCCATGGTAAACTATCGTCGAGTTAGGTATCTAGGTTGCAGAATTGAACCTTGAATTAAGATTAGGAGAGATGAATTAATTAGGAATATATTTTATTGGTTGGATGATATGTATAGCAAAGGGGTTCTAAGTTAAGTTATTTGTTTTTCAGGATGGACCCTAGTGGAAGTAGTGCCTATTCCAGTTGACATGAGGGAGCTGGACTTTCAGGTCTTGCGGGTGGTGATTGAGAAGTCATATTGCGCAATGTGGCACAACAAGTCATGGCTGAAATCGCCAGGAGTTCTAGAGAATAGGGTGGTCCATCGGCAGGCCACAGTAGCTCGATTGAGAAATTCATTAAGATGAATCCTTTGGCTTTCTCAGGAGGAATTGATCCTACAGTCGCTGAAAACTAGGTGTAAGAGATTGAAAAAGTATTTGTAGTGCTATAGTGTATAGAGGAGCAGAGGGTGTTGTTCGTTACATATAGATCAACTGGAGAGGCCGAGAGATGGTGGATAGCAGTGAAACTCCTAGAGCAGCAGAGTATAGTACTTGTGGAGATGATGTGGGAACGATTTAAGGAGATATTCTTTAATGGGTACTTTCCAGATTCGTCCATGAAAGCTAAGATTGAGGTGTTCCTAAATATGAAGCAGGGACAATAGACAGTGCAGCAATACGTGGTGAGGTTCATTGAATTATCTCACTTCACCCCGTACATCATTCCAGATGAGGCGAAAAAGGTACGACAGTTCGAAGAGATTTGAGGAGAGAAATATATAAGCAAGTTTCGATACTAAAGTTACAGGATTTTGCTGAGCTGGTTGGTAGGGCCATTATAGCAGAGGTTGAAAAGTGATTGGAGGAGCAGAGATAGGAGAAGAGATCCATACCTTCTAGTTCCCAATAGGGAGTCAGTCATGGTTCGTGGAAGAGGGGTGGCTACTATAGAGACCGGAGATAGGAGACAGGGAATTGTGGTTTTCAGGGTATCCAACCACTTCCAGCTTGCCCAACTTTTGGAAAGAGACACCCAGGGGAGTGTCGTGCTGGACGAGGTATCTGCTACTGGTGTGGGGAGCCAGGGCATGTGATGAGAGATTGGTAGGCATAGATTGGTGTTGCTACTGCTCCTAGACCTACTCGGGGAGGCTATTAGGCGCCACGTGGTGGCCAGCAGAGGAATAAAGCTCCAGCTAGGGTTTTTTCTCTAACGCAGGGTGATGCTGAGACAGCTGGCGACGTGGTAACAAGTATGGTTAATATGTTTATGTTTAAAGTTATTGCATTATTTGATTCAAGTGTTACACACTCGTTCGTGTCTTTAGGGTGTGTTAAACTATGTGGGGCAAACACACAATTATTAAATATTGAACTGTTAGTGACTACACTAACTGGGTCAGCAGTGAGGTGTAGTACGATGTTGTGTGGCTGTCTAGCTGATATCCAGGGGAAAACTTCATCTATTGATTTGATACTATTGATTTGATAGTGCAAGACATGCATGGGTTTAATGTCATATTCGGCATGGATTGGCTAGCAGCTAAATTTGCCAATATAGATTGTCATGTGAGAGAATTGATATTCAGACTTCCAGGAAAATCAAAATTCAGATTTATAGGGTCATGGGTGCAATCTCTACCCAAATAGTTTCAGCTATTCAGGCAAGGAGATTGCTTCAGAGTGGTTGTCAAGGATTCATGGTCTTTGTGAAGGAAACAATAGGGAATGAAGTGAAGCTCACTAGTACGCCGGTAGTAAAGGAGTTTACAGATGTATTTCTAGATGAATTACCGGGTTTGCCACCTGATCGTGAGGTAGATTTACCCATTGATTTGCTTTCAGGTACAACGTCAATTTCTAAAGCACCATATCGAATGGTGTTAGCAAAGTTGGTAGAATTAAAAGATCAGTTGCAAGATTTACTCGATAAGGGTTTTATACGACCTAGTGTATCCCAATGGGGAGCTCCAGTACTATTTGTGAAGAGGAAAGACGAGACAATTAGGATGTGCATAGATTATAGGGAGATTAATAGAGTGACCATCAAGAACAAGTATCCTCTACCTTGCATAGTTGATTTGTTTGACCAGCTCCAGGGTACATAGGTGTATTCTAAGATCGACCTTAAATTAGGCTATCATCAAGTAAAGGTAAGAGCGGAATATGTATCGAAGACAGCTTTCGGGACTAGGTATGGACATTACGAGTTCCTTATTATGCCATTTGGTCTGACGAATGCTCCTGCAATATTTATGGATTTGATGAATAGGATTTTTCATCCATATTTAGATCAGTTTGTTATTATTTTTATTGATGATGTACTGGTCTATTCGAGGAGTTGTGAGGAGCATAAGATGCATTTGAGGCAGGTTTTACAAATGCTTAGGGAGAAGAAGATGTATGCCAAGTTTAGTAAATGTGACTTCTTGCTTAATAAAGTTGTGTTTTTGGGGCATATTATCTCAGGGGATGGAATTTATGTGGATCTAAGAAAGATTGATGCGATAGTCAATTAGGCTAAATCGAGGAATGTCTAGGAGATTAGGAGTTTCTTGGGGTAGCTGGGTATTATCGTCGTTTCATTGAGGGATTTTCAGGTTTATTAGGGCCTCTGACATGACTAACTTGGAAGAATGTCATATTTGAATGGGACGACAGCTGTGAGTAGAGTTTTGAAGAATTGAAGCAGAGGCTAATCACAACACCAGTACTGATCTTTCCGTCAAGGGGTGAGGGTTATGTCATTTACAGTGATACTTCCTTGAAGGGACTTGGTTTGGTATTGATACATTATGGAAGGGTGGTGGCATATGCTTCCAGGCAATTGAAAGAGTATGAAAAGAACTACCCTACCCATGATCTTGAATTGGCTGCAGTGGTACATGCATTGAAGATTTGGAGGCATTACCTGTACAACGAGCGATGTGAGATTTTCTCCGACTACAAGACTTTAAAATACTTCTTCACTTAGAAAGAATTCAATATGAGACAAAGAATATGGTTAGAGTTAATTAAGGATTTTGATTGTACGATCAGTTGTCACTCAAGGAAAGCAAATGTGGTAGCTAATGCATTGAGCAAGAAGTCTACGAGACCAATGGTGGCAGCTATGGAGATCCAATATCTGATCATGATGGATTAGGAGAGACTCGGCATAGAGTTGGTAGAAAGTGATCCTCCAGTATGTATCGCCAATTTAGTAGTGCAACCTACTCTACAGGAAAGAATTAAAGCTGCTCAAAAGGAAGACCCGGAATTAGCAAAGGTATTAGTGTGAGTGCAGAATGGTCAGGGTGAGGAATTCTATTTGTAAGATGATGAAGCTTTGCGGTTATGTTCTAAGTTATGTGTTCCTGTCAATGCTAACGTCAGGAAAACTATTTTATAGGATGCTCATACATCTTTGTATACAATTCATCCCGGCAGTATGAAAATGTACAGGGATCTACAAGAGTTTTTCTGGTGGAGTGGAATGAAGAAAGAGATCACCGAGTATGTAGCCCAGTGTTTGACATGCCAGCACTTAAAGCTGAGTACCAGAGGCCAGCAGGTCAGTTGCAACAGCTATTTATTCTAGAGTAGAAGTGGGATCATATATCTATGGATTTTGTCTCAGGGCTGCCGTCGACATTGCATGACCAAAATTCGATTTGGGTGATTGTAGATCGGTTGACTAAGATCGCCCATTTCCTTCCTATCAAGATTAGCTACTCCCTCAACCATTTGGCGGAGATTTACATTCAAGAGATAGTTTGTTCTCACGGGGTGCTAGTATCCATTATGTCAGATCGAGACCCGCATTTCATGTCATGTTTTTGGAAAAGCTTGCAGGAGGCTCTAGGGTCTCAGTTATTTTTTAGCATGACATTCCATCCTCAGTCAGATGGGCAGACTGAGAGGATGATATTGATATTAAAAGATATGCTCCGAGCGTGCGTATTAGATTTTGGGGGTAGTTGGACTTAGTTCATGTCACTGATGGAGTTTGCATACAATAACAGTTATCAGTCTAGCATTGGCATGACACTGTTGGAGGCTCTATATGATAGGAGATGTCGTTCTCCTCTATATGGGGATGAGATGGGTGAGCGGTGAGTCGTGGGGCCAGAGTTAATGCAGCAAGCCTATGATAAGGTTCAGCTCATTAGGGATAGAATCAATGCAGCTCAGAGCCGACAGAAGAGTTATGCCGATAATCGTCGCAGGAAATTAGAATTTGATATTGGTGATCATGTATTTTTGAAGATAGCTCTGTTAAAAGGGGTTATGAGGTTTGGAAGAAAGGGTAAACTTAGCCCTAGGTTCATCGGTCCATTTGAAATTTTAGAGAAAGTGAGACCGGTTGCCTACAGGTTAGCTTTACAACTTGTACTATCCAAGATGCACGACGTATTCCACGTTTCTATGTTGTGGAAATACGTCCCAAACCCTTCTCATATTATTAGTTATGGTGAATTAGAGCTCAGTGATTCACTAGTATGTGAGGAGGTACTGGTACAGATACTGGATAGAAGGGAACAGGAATTGCATAACAAGAAGATTCCTCTAGTAAAGGTTTAATGGAAAAAGCATACGATGGAAGAGGTTTCTTGGGAGCTCGAGGAACAGATAAGACAGAAATACCCACAATTGTTCCTCGGGGTTTAGTCCTGATCAAAGAAAATGTAAGTGGTTGTATAATGTTTCTTTTGTAGGTACATGTAATAATTTAGTTAGTAAGTAATAAGTTTTGGGGGAATTTTTATTTTACTTATGTAATCTCCCAGGACTTGGAAATGTAACCACGGTGTTTCTCCGTCATAAGTGAGGGTAAGTAATAAAAGAAGTAGATCATTTTTCTTAAAGGATGGTAAATCGTATGGATAGTAAATTTTGAGGACAAAATTTTATAAGGAGGGGAGAATGTAGTGACCTAGAGAATTATGATATTTAAATAATGGAAGAAGAAGGAAAAGGAATTAAAGAAGGTAATTAAACAGAGCCTCATCGACGAATACATGGGATTCATCGACGAGAGCACATGAGGGGCTTGTTGATGGGGATGTGTCTCGTCGACGAGAAGATACCAAGGGGATTTATATCGCAACTCTGAATTTCGTCGACAAGGAGTAACATTCATCTACGAATTGCCTTCTTGACCTCGTCAACGAAGTGATGTGGCTCGTTGACGAAGACCAGTGTATAAATAGGCCTAACCTTCATATTATGGCCGAAAATCTAGCAAGAATCTCTCTCGCCTCACTTCATCCCTCCTTCTTTCTCTCTAAGATCTCGAGTCGGATTCTTGCAGGTTCAACGATCTGAAGCCACCACAACGCTCCTGGGGAAGTCTTCCATAAACCTATAGGAGTGGATCGTCGGCGGAACTACTTTGGAATTCATCCCTGATTCAAGGTAAGGCTATTTATTTAGAATTTGATCTTCACATAGTTATAGGAAATGTTATTCATGAAGAAATACTAAAGTTTAGTTTTGAGAGTTATCGTTTTCAGGGTGTTGAACGAAGAACCCAGCGGGGGCAGGACAAGTATATTTTAGGGGGGTTTCCTTTCAAAAATCAGGTAAGAGAATAAACTAAAGTAGTTATTTTTTCATGAAAATTATTATTAAATTATTAGGAAAATTATGTTCACGAAATTATGCATTATATTTGTATATTATTGAGAAAATGCATATTTGGGAAAATACTGCTATGATATTGAAATGTATGTATTAGTAAGAAATGCTGGAAAATATGATTTTAGAGTAGAATGTATGGTTTTATTCAGTATTGTGTGACATGAATATTATTTTACATGAAAAGTATTATGTTATGGCAATTTTACGAATAAAGTATGTTTTTAGAAATGATGGAATATTGCAATACATTTTGGTTTCAAAATACATGATAAACAGATTATTTATTCAAAATAATATGTATGAAATGTTCGGCGCAAGGCTGTGATTGATAGCCGGCACAAGGCCGTGTATAATGTATGATTTCCGCGTAAGTCGTATTTATGAATGTTCGGGGCAAGGCTGCAGGTATGAAAGAAATCGGCGCAAGGCCATATGTATGTATGTATGTTATTACAGAAAATGCTATCAATCTGTTTATGTTAGACAAGTATATTATCATGTATTATATGTTTTCAGAACCCGAATGATAGTTCAGTTTAGTTTCAAGAGCACGGTACCATAGCTATACAGGTCAGATTATTATGTTCAGACTTGTGCTAACCACCCCCGCAAGTAGAGTGGGTGGGAGATGGATAGTCGATGTGGCTTTCAATGTAGAGTTGTAGACGTCCACCTAGTAGTTCGGACCAGGGTGTGGCGGGCCCATCATACTTATAGACATTTTCACTCTGTAGTGGTCGGCCAGCCATTGTCGGGTCCCACCTTCGGACTGCACAACCCGTCATAAGGGGTAATACATGACATCAGCTAGCTATACATCCTGGGTAAATTACAATATTACTAGTTGTATCAGACTTTTCATGTACAGTATGATTTATTAGAAATTATGAAAGTATATGTTTATTCAGTTATGTTGTGATAAATGTTTTCTGGTATATGAAATGTACTATATATGTATTATAGCACCAAATATTCATGTTACCACACAGTTGTATTTAGTTTACTTTCCCTTACTGAGACGTGTCTCACCCCCAACATTAAATCATTTTTAGGAAACCTAGAAAGGCCAACGGATCGAGGCTGCTATTGAGATAGTGTGATACTACCCCGCTAGGAGGGTAAGTTTTGATTAAGGAACAAGAGATTTGTGTTGTGGGTTCCTAGATATGTATATATTCTTGTATTTTTGGAGATTGTATATAAACACAGTATTTTGAAATTTAGTTGACTCTGGTATTATATATTTTATGGTTTGATGGATGTAATTTATATTTACTACTGCTTAGGTTTTCGTTGTGTAAGTCAGGTATTCCCCATTACCTACGGGTTCGGGTTAACTATATATATTATATATGATTTATTATATAGAAGTTAAGTAGGTCGTTACAATGCGGCATAAACATTATTTTGAAAATGTAATAAACACTATTTACTTGAACATATTATAGGGTAGTTAATGAACATGGATAAGAGTTGGATGAATGCTTAGGGTAGTTTTTGGATGAATACGTGAAAGGGTTACATGATTTCATAGAGTTTGCGCGTCCTCATGCGGACAGAGTCGGTAGAATATGGTGTCCTTGCAAGAAATGTCAAAATATAACATTTAAACACATTGATTTGGTTCGTAGACATCTATTACGCTTCGGAATGGAGAAAAGCTGCACAAAATGGGTGTTCCACGGTGAAGATTACACAGTTCAAAGTGATGATGATGAAGATAAAGCTGAGGGGGAAAATATAGTAGGTGGTGATACACATTCGGAAGGGTTGATAGAAATGTTAGGTGACTTGCAAAAGGGGATTGTAGTGGACACACACGACGTCAGTGTCTCACATAATGGTGAGGAATCTACTTCGGTAGGTACCATACCTTGCGATCCTAGTATGTTAAATCGACTCGGTAAATCATTTGCTAATCTTGCGAGGGATGCACGGGTGCCCCTATATCCAAACTATACAAAGTTTTCAAAATTGGAGTTCCAGATTAAGTTGTTTCATGCATGGACAATGCTTAGATTATCTCAGAGCGCGCATTCAACATTCATTTAAATCTCACTAAGGCGGCATTGCTTCATGGTGAAACACTTGCAAAGTCCTTTTATAAGGCGAAGGCATACATGCGTGAATTGGGTCTCGGTTACATTCCAATACATGCTTGTAGGTATGATTGTGCACACTTTTATGGTGAACTTGAAAATGCGAATGGGTGCCCAGAATGTGGTGAACCGAGGTTTAAAACTAATCAGAAGAAGGGTAAAAAGATCCTCCAAAATGTTTTTCGATATTATGCATTAATACTACGTATGCAACGATTATACATGTGCAAAAAGACTGCTGCAGATATGAGATGACATAAAGAGAAACATCTCCAAGATGAAAACACCCTTAGCCATCCAGCAGACTCGGAAGCTTGGGCCGAGTTTGATAAAATGCATCTATGCTTTGCTAGTGATCCTCGCAACATTAGACTTGACCTTGCTTCAGATGGGTTCAATCCTTTCAGTAACATGAACAACCCATATAGCATGTGGCTAGTTATGATGATGTCATACAATATCCTGCCACGGCAATGTATGAAAGAACTCTTCATTTATATGTCTCCGCTTATTCCCAGACCGAGGGCACCTGATAATGATATTTATGTTTACCTGCGTCCGTTAATTGACAAGTTGAAAGAACTATGAGAAAAAAGGAGTGGAGACATTCGATGTGGAAACCGAGACTGTAAGGACCCGAACCCGAGTGGGTTTCTAAATATAAATTTTTTTAGTGGAAGAAAATAAATCTAAATTATTTTTATTATCAGAGCACTAATTAGCTTTATTATAAATATATATTTCAACCACTAAAATTAACATTCTTAAAGTCCTAAAAACACACAAACATATTCTAAAATAATATTATGCTAAATTTTTATTCTACTCTACTCTTTCTATTCCCGCCCATGCACTTGCTACGCCAAGTTTTTGATACACTCTTCAAAATTATCTGAAATGTAAAATATTGATTAGGGTGAGATGACACTAAGTAAGTAACTAAGATTATTATTAGTGTGTCACCAAAATGAGCTTTCATAATATTATAATTTCATAAAATAATATTTAATACTATAACTTCAAAACTGATTTTAAAATAAATGTAAACTTAAAAATTTCTGTATAAAACTTTTACTATCATCTATAGCAGTAAAATTTTATAATCATATACTATAACTATTAAATTGAACCTTTTAACTTTAAAACTATAACTATAATACTCAATCATGTATATATATACTTTTCCTTATGCTTTTCTTTCAAATCATCATTTAGGCACAAAGATGCCCCTGTTCACACAAACATATACTTTTTCTTTAAATCATCAATACCTCTGTTCGCATAATTAAATATGTATATACATATACTGTAAAAACCACCAATAGACTTGTTAATCGTAAGTCATGTTTACCTCCATGATTGGGTTGTGCGGTCCAAAAATTGGACGTAACTAGCTGACCAGCCAAACTAAATCAACATACATTATCATTAAATAAGATTTTTCTTATTAAATCCTGACCCAGAACAAGGTGTGCACTAAGGAGAAATCCACTACCATATATAATCACTTTGTAAACAGTGTCGGTGTACTTTGATTCGTTTAAACTTTAAGTTACGGTACCGAACATTCGTAATTTTCTATAGCCTCTAAGTCATAAGAGGTTTTGAAAACATCTTATTATATAATTTATGTAATTAAAATAATATCATGAAAATCTCATTTTTACTCATATTTTCATGAAATACACAACGTAAAAATAAACTCATTTCATCTTTACTCATATTTTCGTGAAATATGCAACGTTAAAATAAACTCATGCTACACGATTTTCATGTTAAAAATATTTTCTTGAATATAAATTAGTGCTATAAAATACTCAAGGGGTTTAGAACATTTTTTAACTCAAAAATAAACACAAGTATATTAAAGATAAAAGTGGTATAATTAAATATGTGTAAAAATAAACTTGGAAAATTGAATGAAAAATAACTAACATAATCAAAATTTACTTACAAATAAATTTGGGTATAAATTTAAATAAAAATCTAACATAATCAAATTTACTTACTCTTAACCCTGTGAGATAGTCATAACGAATATCTCTAAAAATGATATCGGAAAGAGCGAGTGAGTGAGTGAGAATTTTAAGTATAACAAAAATTCTCCCTCCACTACTAATTCTTTCACTCACTAATCCTTCTCTTCTTTTGAAAAATTTTGTTGTGAAAAATGAAGGTTGAGAGCTTCCTATTTATAGGAAAATTTTGGGGAAGAAAATGGAATTTATAAAAGTGTAGAGAGAGGGGTGAAATTATAATTGTTTTTAAAAAAAATAAAGGAATGGACATGAGATGAGCTTGGGATGGGAGGTATGGGGATACATGTGGGGAAAATAGGAATACTTGCTGACACTCCCATTTAATTAGGTTTTAATTAATTTACTTAATTAATTAATTAATCAACTAATTATTTATTTCTTTGAAATTATTATTATTATTATTATTATTATTATTAAGCTATGTTTTAGTATTTATTATGAAAGAAGAATTAAGTTTGAATTTCTAAAACTCATGTGGGCCTTACATAATCTTGTGGACCCCACACAACTTAAAGACCCAAGTGGGCATTATATAACTCCAATAGTCCTCACATGGTCTTATGGGTCCAATACCACTTCGGGACTCATGTGGGCCCTACGCGGTTTCGGGACTCATATGGGTCTCACATGCGCTGGATGTGGGAATGATCACCTGTATTTCGAGATTTATGAAGTGTATACAAGAACACTGATGTAGAATGGAATTGGTCAACCTATGTCCTATAGTTCAACCCTCACACATGCACATACACTCAAAACACACTTCAATTCGTAACTCTTTATAGGTACATATGGATTACGTGAAGACTTTCGGTGCATAAAGACCGCAGTTGATATGCTGAAGCAAGTTCGAGTTTGAGACTCGTGTGGGCCCTATATAAGATACCTATATTATTATTATTATTATTATTATTATTATTATTATTATTATTATTACATCATATATTTCTACAAATTATGTTAATCAAAACATTATTTTATGTATATGTATTTATTTATGTATACAAACAATGTCTATCTTGTTTATCTTATGAAATTTCATTTTGACCAATCCGACCTCTAGGATGCGACTGAGCTGCAATGGTCTCTAAGCACACTTAGACAAGGTCTTTCTTAGACATCAAACATGAAATCAAGAATCCTACAGAAAAGTACCCTTGTATTGATATCAATTTAATAATAATAATAATAATAATAATAATAATAATAATAATTTATAATAATAATAATAATAATTATAATTATTATTATTATACTTTAATCGTATATATATTTTGGGGGTCATTACATCCTCCCCTACATATAAAAATTTAGTTCTCAAAATTTATTAATTTAAAATGAGCACTATATTTGCGCTCTTAGTTTGAACGATTTGGCTAAGTCTTATTATAGGACCAACTTGGTAGAATATTTTTCTAGGAGACTGAAGTAAGAATCGTTGGTCTAATGGGGGTTGAAGTGGAAGAACTCAGAAAATGTGAAACAAGATTAAATGAAATTATATATATATATATATTTATACATATCTCATAAATTACAAATAAAAAAATGAAATAACATAAAATATAATAAAATTCGGCCCTTCTCCCTCATGTGTGTGCTCAAGTTAAAGCCTTAACTCAACGTCAACATCTATTGAAGTGCTAGCGGTGTCACCGCTATCTGCCTGAGTTATTTCGTGGCGGTGTTGACCTCTTGTAATGTCGCCGGCTTGGGTTGAAGAAAAGGGAAAGAACACATGTTTGTTTGGCAAGGGAGGAAGAGCTACCCTCATCACCTTGTGACCTCAAGTGGGGATGCTCGTAACGGGTTATCAAATGCCAGAATGTGTTTCTCAACGTAAGTAGGACCTGCTGGAAATGGGGGTATAGACCATCCTCTTCAAAAATATCTACCGTGGTGTGGTACTAAAATTGTAAGGATTACGGCCCAATGGAGTGATGACGATGGTAAGCTTTATTGGTAGGGCATTGTCGATGGGGATGAGCAGTCAAGGTAGTGGTAGGGATAATGCTCAGGGTGACCATAGAGGGAGAAGGAAAATTGATGATTGGTGGGGCAGTAGTTGGAATGACGGCCTCTTCAACTGGTCCTCACCTACGCCTATGATTTTCAAACCAGAAGCATACATTCCTTGGCTTATTCGAACCATACCATTGGATTCGTACTGCAAGCGAGGTAGCTTGCCCCACGGAGGTGAGTTCCCCTTCATTGTTGTGGAAGGCCTCCTCTTGAATCACCAGTTGTCCCTCGCTAGGTTTCCACCTTTAGATTGGAAATTTAGTGTTGCTTTTAGTATCCTAGGGAGTTGAGTGAGTTGGAAACATTTTCAGTTAAATGAAATGAGCAATAAGACAACCAAGAGGAAAGTTAGGAAGAGCTAATCTCTGATGAAATGTGGTTATTCAAGATGCAAGAAGGCTGTGATGTTTGGAGTTCGAGGAGGGCAGACCCTTTTTATAGGGGAATGGCTGCATATCGCGGAAATCGAGAGAGAGTGATGTGTTCCATAAGAATCGAAAGAAAGCGACTTGTGTTGCAGATATCGAGCGTGTGACGCATTATGCAAAAATTGAGAAAGAGCGATGTGTGTCGTGAGAATCAAGAGAGAGCGACGCGTGCCGCGAGTGACGCCTTATGAAAAAATTGATAAAGAGTGATGTGTGTTGCGAGAATCGAGAGAGAGCGATGCGTGTCACGAGTGACGCGTTTTGCAAAAATTAAGGGAGAGCAATGTGTGTCGTGAGAATCGAGCAAGAGCGATGCCTACAGCGAGTGACATGTTTTAAAAAAATTGAGGGAGAGCGATGTGTGTTATTGAAATCGAGAGAGAGCGACGCGTGCCATGGAAATCGAGCAAGCGACGCGCATTGTGAAATTCATGGAATCAAGGATTTTTTCATGCTTTTACATCTTTATTAATACTTTAACTACAATTAATTTCATTCTTAGGTTACCACTTTGGTGGGTGGCCTAGTGGTAGGGGGCCGGTCGTGCCTCCATAACGGTTTTGAGTCTTGCCCTCCCTCCCCCCCCCCCCCTCCCCCCCAACACTTTGCCCAAGGGGTCTCATGCCTTGGCCTTGCTTCAGGGGTAAGTGAGCTACAGCCAATGATTCCCACCCATGAGGCTATTTATTTATTTATTTATTATTATTATTATTATTATTATTATTATTATTATTAAGTTACTTCGAGCCACTTATGTACATAGAAGCTATACTCTTGTGGACAACCCTGGTCAGGGCTGGTTAATTTATTTAACTATCTTGGAAGAAGAATCCTACAATAATTGAATGATGAACTTGAATTTTTTATTTGAATTTAAATATAATATAGTAACATTTAAATTGTATTTAATTCCTTATAAACGAATACAAAATTAAAATTAAAGATTTTGTTAAAATCCATCAAACTTGAATATTTTGATGAGAACTGAATATGCAATGAAAAATACATATTCATATCCAACTTGCACACGTAAAGGAGTTTCTGGTAAAGTCAGATTTCAGAACAGACCAGTTGTTCATATCCAGTAGGGTCTAAGCTGCTACTTCCAATAAATATTTTAAGCAAAAATAAAATAATAGCAACGAAAACAAATAAACCTTGAATATCATTATACTATAATATTTATACATTTGGTTAGATTACAAATATGAAATTTTAATTTATTGATGTACCTAATTTAAAAATTAATTATGGATCATCAATATGTGTACGTGTTTCCATAAACACATTATATTTTAACTAATTGATGTGTTGTCAATAATACTACCATTTTTCTTAGAGAATATAGGATTGTTACCTGTCCTTGGAAGCCTTCACGTTAATCTCATTTCCTCCAATGTTACTATCTTTAGGATCCATTTCTAAACAATAACCAAATGTTATTTTAAATTCATAAATCTATTGCATGTTAACGCATAATAATATAATAGGCTTAAGGAAAATATGCTAAACTACCCAGTCCTACCCACATTATGATTCATGCCTAAGTTTTGGTAAAATCTATATGCTAGAGTATGCAGGACCTATATCCTATTCTCCGATACCAATTGTAAGGACCCAAACCCGAGTGGGTTCCTAAATATAAATACTTTAGTGAAAGCAAATAAATCTAAATTATTTTTATTACTAGAGCACTAATTAGCTTTATTATAAATATATTTCAACCATTAAAATTAACATTCTTAAAGTTCTAAAATACACAAACATATTCTAAATTTATATTATGCTAAATTCTTATTCTACTATACTCTTTCTATTCCTGCCCATGCACTTGCTACGCCAAGTTTCTAGTACTCTTCAAAATTATCTAAAATGTAAAAAAATGATTAGGGTGAGACGACGCTCAGTAAGTAAATAAGATTATTATTAGTGTGTGGCTAAAATGAGCTTTCATAATATTATAATTTCGTAAAATAATATTTAACACTATAACTTCAAAACTGCTTTTAAAATAAATATAAATTTTAAAATTTTTGTATAAAACTTTTAATATCATCTATAGCAGTAAAATTTTATAATCATATACTATAACTATTAAATTGAACTTTTTAACTTTAAAACTATAACTATAATAATCAATCAAATATGTGTGTGTGTGTGTGTGTGTGTGTATATATATTTCCTTATGCATTTCCTTCAAATCATTGTTTAGGCACAAAGATGTCCCTGTTCACATAGACATATACTTTGCCTTCAAATCATCAATAACTCTATTCATGTAATTAAATATATATATACATATTGTAAAAACTATCCTTACGCTTGTTAATTGTAAGTCATATTTATTCCTATGACAGGGTTGTGCAGTCCGAAGACTGGACTTAGCTGACTGGTTGACCAAACTAAATCAACGTACATCATCATTAAGTGATATTTTCTATATTAAGTCATGGCCCAGAAGCAGGTGTGAACTCAGGAGAAATCCACTACCATATATAACCACTTTGAAAATAGTGTGGGTGCACTTTCATCTGTTTAAACTTTAGGCTACGATACCAAGCATTCGTAATTTTCTGTATCCTCTGAGTCATAAGGGGTTTTGAAAACATCTTATTATATAATTTATGTAATTAAAATAATATCATGAAGATCTCATTTTTACTCATATTTTCATGAAATACGCAACGTAAAAATAAACTCATGTCATTTTTACTCATATTTTCGTGAAATATGCAACGTAGAAATAAACCCATGTTACACGATTTTCATGTTAAAAATATTTTCTTGAATATAAATTAATATTATAAAATACTTGAGGGGTTTATAGCATTTCTTAACTCAAAAATAAAAGCAAGTATATTAAAGATAGAACTAGTATAATTATTATGCGTAAAAATAAATTCAGGAAAATTTTATGAAAAATAACTAACATAATCAAAATTTACTTACAGATAAATGTGGGTATAAATTTTAATAAAAATCTAACATAGTCAAATTTACTTACTCTTACTTAACCTTGTGAGACGGTCACAACGAATATCTCTAAAAATGAGATCGGAAATAGTGGTAAGTGAGAATTTTAAGTACCCTAAAAATGAGACTGGAAAGAGTGGGTAAGTGAGAATTTTAAGTATAACAAAAAATCTCTCTCCACCACTAATTCTTTCACTCACTAATCATTCTTTTCATTTGGAAAATTTTTTGATGAAAAATGAAGGTTGAGAGCTTCCTATTTATAAGAAAATTTTGGGGAAGAAAATGAAATTTATAAAAGTATGGGGAGAGGGGATGAATTATATTATTATTATTTTTTTAAATAAAGGAATGGGCATGAGATAGGGATGGGGATACATATGGAGAAAATGGGAGTGCTTGCCGACACTCCCATTTAATTAGTTTTTAATTAATTTACTTAATTAATTAATTAAATTTTTTTGAAATTATTATTATTATTATTATTAAGCTATATTTTAATATTTATTATGAAAGAAGAATTAAATTCAAATTTCGAAAACTCATGTGGGTCCAACACGGCCTTATAGACCTCACACAATTTCGAGACCCAAATGGGTCCCAGGTAACTCCAATAGTCCTCACACGGTCTTATGGGATCTACACCACTTCCGAACTCATGTGGACCCCACACTGCTTCAAGACTCATGTGGGCCCCACACGGTCTTGTGGGCCTTACATGCGCTAGATGTGGGAATGATCGCCTATATTGCAAGATTTATGAAGTGTATACAAGGACATTGATGCAAAACAAAATTGGTCGACCTATGTCCTACGGTTCAACCGTCACACAAGCACATACATTCAAAACACACTTCAATTTATAACTCTTTATAGGTACATATGGATTACGTGAAGACTTTCGATGCATGAAGACCGCAGTTGATAGACTGAAGCAAGTTCGAGTTTGAGAGTCGTTGGGAAACTTATTATTATTATTATTATTATTATTATTATTATTATTATTATTATTATTATTATTATTATTATTATTTTATCATATATTTCTACAAATTACGTCAGTCAAAACATTATTTTATGTATATGTACTTATTTACGTGTACAAATAGTGTTTATCTTATTTATCTTATGAAATTCCATTTTGACCAAGTCAACCTCCAGGGAGCGACTAAGCCACAATGGTCTCTGAGCACTCGCTAGGATAAGGTCTTTCTTAAGCATCAAACATGGAATCAAGGATCCTACAAAAAAATACCCCTGTATTGATATTAACTTAATTACTATTATTATTATTATTATTATTATTATTATTATTATTATTATTATTATTATTATTATTATTATTATTATTATTATTATTATGCTTTAATCGTATATACATTTTTGGGGTCATTTCAGGGACAACATTTCGGATGCATGCTGCACTGTTATTGTAATAACCCGAACCTAGAAAATTAAAGAAAAAGGGGAAATAAATATAAGAAAGGAAGAACATTTTAAGGGCAGCATAATAGGGGTTCGTCGACAAAGAGATACTGAGATCTAGGAAAAATTCAAAATTTATTGATTCATTGACGAACCCTCTATCCTCGTTGACGTAAGTCCTTCTTGGATTCATCGACGAACCTTTTAAATTCGTCGACGAAGGGTAGCTTATAAATAAGCTCTGGGTCATTTTCTTCTGTGAATTCTCTCCCCTCTCCCCTCTCTCATTCTTTATGTCTCTCTCTCTAGGGCTTCAGTTCTCCTATCTTCTCTCTTTGATTTTGGCTCAAATTTAGCCTGATTTGACGATCAGAAACCACCGCGAGGTTCTTGGGGCAATTCTCTTCAGGTTAGCTGGAGCAAAAACTTGATTTGGAGTTCTTGGGCACCACTCCAAAATTAGGGTAAATAGGATATTTTTAATATTAAATTAATTATTGGGAGTGTGTGGGCCTAAGAGATGTTAAATGATAAATGTTGACTTTATGAGTCTAATCTTGTTTTGATAATGACAAATCACTTGGTATTTGATTTGTGCATTGAGATTATGAACAGGAACATTACTTAGCATGCACAGAAGGTGATGAAGTCATGTAAGCCACAAGAATTAAAGCATATACAACTTGACACAATCCATGGAACTAAAAGAGTAGAAGAGTGAAGATGCAAGCATCAAGTTCAAGATCGTAATGAGATTGGGTATTTAAAGTTGATTGTATTTGCATATTTTATATGATATAGCTAGGAGCTCAAAATATGCCCAACACATGCATCTCATGAAAATATTCTAGGGTTAAACATGGACTTAGAGACCTTAATTTGAACCTCAAAAAATGTTTTATAAGGGATTAAAGCAAGAGTGCAAAATTGATTTTGAAACTGAAAATAAAAATTCTGAAGTTGGTCTGCCCAGATGATTGAGGTGTACCTTTACAAGTTTGAAGATGCAACCTCAGACGAATGAAGTTTACTTCAAACGTCTAAAGAATTCCCTTAGAAGACTGAAGAATTAGTTCAGTTCTCTGAAGATTTAATTATTGAAACACAGAATAGGTAGAACACCTTCAGACGTCTAAACCCTTAGTTCGGTCGTCTGAGCGGGGACTTCAAAAGACTAACCCTACAGTTCAATCGTCTGACCTTGTGTCCAAACTATTCTTTTAAGTGCTTTAAGGAACATCAAATGTCTGAAGCCGAATGCTCAGTTGTTTGAACCTGCGAAAACTTTAAAAATTTGAACTTTAGCAAGAAAACACACGAGTTATTCACTTGATCAAATTGATCTAATGGCCAGGACTTAACCTATGGCCGAGATTACTTATAAAAACAACCTTGGAACCCTAGTGCCTCACTTTTGGCATATGATTGGGAGCCTTGAACTTATACACAATTCTGGAAAGCATTGAACACATTGCTAAGCTTTTTCTTGCGATTTCAAAGCATTTACTTCATATCTAAGCTTGGGTTACGTTGATTTTCAAAAAGAGTTCGAGCGAATATTGTGCAAACAACTTGGATATTGAGGTTTGGTGATCAAACTACTTGTTTGCTTATTCCCAATGACTTTTTCATATCACAAACTTATTCTTGAATTTTCATTTTGAGAGATTGATCTTGAGTTATTAATTATATATACTTTTGTGAAATATCACTATCACGACTTGAGAAAAGTTTTTTGTTCAAAATTAAAATCTTGAAGAAAGTTTTAAATATATCTTCATTCAAAGATTTGCTATTGGATTAGTACAAGAGTTATTTGATTGAAATACTAAAAGCCTCTAAATACATATTCTTGAGGAATATTATTTTTGCAATATAGTGTTTAAATCTTTGCAATATTCAAAGTCGTATATTTATTCAAAGATTCAACTTTACAAATAATTGATAGCAATAACATAGATCTGCGCATTATTAAAGATTATTTTTGAAAGGATCTTATTTTCTAGTCTTACATAAAGTATTCTGAAATCAAACCATACGTTTCTCCAAAGCATTTATTTATAAAATCGTTTTTGGGAGATATCGATTTAAAGGATTGATTTGTGAAGCATATCATTCATATAACGATATCATTGTTACATACATACTGAGCTTCAAGTTTTATCATATGAATATATGTTAGGATTTCTATTGTACTCACTAGCTTGGTTAGAAGCAATATTGAGTTTTGCATAATTGTAATTCTATATTGTAATCATGGTTCGGGTTGTGAACAGAGGAGGAGAAAGTTATGCCTCTTGTAAGTAGCGGAGTGGGAGGAAGCTGTGCCCCTTGTAAGTAGCGGATTGTAAGGGAATCTCTGTCCCAGTTAAAGGAGCAGAGATTTAGTAGAATCCTTGAGTGGGTTGCTCAAGGCGCCGGATTTAGTAGAATCGTGTTTGTCTTCTCTCTTCCCTTAACTTTTTAATTTCTTCTTGCATTTCATTATCAAGTTTTGCATGTTTGTATGTTGATTAATATTACATGCACTTGATAATTAATTGGGTATAATTGAATTTATTGAGATAATAATTTGAATTGATTTCAATCCCCTGCAATAATTTTGTTTAATATTGAAATAGGGATTAAGTGGTAAAATAAACTTAAATATTTTTTAAATACCCAATTCATCCCCCCTTTTGGGATAACACCGTAATTCATGGTATTAGAGAGAGGTTACATAGACTTAACCATTATTTTTGTAAAAAGATCGCATAGCACACATAAGTGTAACCCCATTCGGTGAGGGACACTCATCCACTAGACCACCTATTTTTTGCGGTGTATATTACACCTACTAGAAAAAAAGAATGAGTATATATCTTTTAAATGTGGATTGGAAAGTGTGGAAAATTGTTTCCAAGGGAAACCATGTCCCTATGAAAGTAGTTGACAAGGTAATGTACCCAAGACTGAAGATGAGTATACTAAAGAAGATTGGAAATCTGTGCAAATAAATGCTACTGCAATGAACTTGCTATTCCGTGCACTAAATGTAAATAAGTTTAATAGGGTGATGGCCTGTAACACCACTAAAGAGATTTGGAAAAAATTAGAAGTTACATATGAATTTACTAAGGAAGTAAAATATAGTAGGATAGACATGCTTACTAGTGAATATGAGGCATTTAAAATGACTTCTGACGAATCAATTCAATCCATGTACACTAAATTCACACACATCACGAATTCTTTAAATGCTCTTGATAAATCTTACCCTACCTACACTACAAAAAAACTAATTTTTAGTGACGAAATTATTAGTGACAGATTCAATTTCGTTTCTATAGGTGGGTATTAGTGACGAATTTGAGAACTGTCACCAATACAGAACTATTAGTGACATAATTGAATTCGTCACTAATAATTTCATCACTAAAAATCGAAAAAAAAAATTGCAGGAAATAGTTTTTCATTTATAATTATCGTGGGAAAATATTTGCGACGATTTGTATGGTATTAAGGACGAACTAGATCCGTCACTAAAAGATTTTCATCAGTAACGAATAAATAACCGTCACTACTATTATTTTAAAAATAAATGAAAATTTTTGTTTCGGAGTATTAGTGACGAATGTATATATTCGTCACTATTTGCCCATTATGAGTGACGGATTTGACCACTGTCACTAGTACTTCCCGTATTTAAAAATAAATAAAAATTTATATTTCAGAGTATTAGTGACGAATTTATATATTCCTCACTATTGCCTCAGTATTAGTGATGGATTTGGGAACCGTCACTAATACTTCCCGTATTTAAAAATAATCTCAATATTTTTGTTTCAGAGTATTAGTAACGAAGATATAAATTTGTCACTGGTGCCCCAGTATTAGTGACGGATTTGAGAACCGTCACTTATACTTCCCGTATGTAGAAATAAATAAAAATTTTTATTTCGGAGTATTAGTGACGAATTTATATATTCGTCACTATTGCCCCAATATTAGTGACGGATTTAAGAACCGTCACTAATACTTCTGGTATTTAAAAATAATCTCAACATTTTTGTTTCAGAGTATTAGTGACATATTTATATATTCGTCACTTTTGGCCCGCTAGTAGTGACGGATTTGAGAACCGTCACTAATACTTCCTGTATTTAAAAAAAAAAAAAAATTGTTTCTAAGTATTAGTGACGAATTTATTTTTTCGTCACTATTGCCCCATTAGCAGTGACGGATTCAAGAACCGTCACTAATATTTCCCATATTTTAAAATAAATAAAAATTTTTGTTTCAGAGTATCAGTGACAAATTTATTTATTTGTCACTATTGCTCCACTAATAGTGATGGTTATGGATTCATTACTACTAGTTCTTTTATTAATTTCCCCCAATCTTCCTTTGTTCCCTGCTTTCCCTTATCTTTCCCGCTCCTATCCCCATCCTCCCCCCCGGATTCTCCTCTCTCTGATCCCCCTCCGTTCCCTCCACCCTTCTTTCCTCCTCCCTCCTTCCTTCTTCAAGCACATCTCCACCTCTGCCTCCCAACCCTCGCCCAAGAGCCCCAGCTGGTTGAGCCCTCAGAGTCGCAGCCACCGCCGCAGCCATTTTCGTCGTCGAGTCCTCTGCCTCCTAACCCTCGCTCAAGAGCCCCAGTTGGTTGAGCCCTCAGAGTCGCAGCTGCCGCCGCCGCTATCGTCGCCATCAAGTCCTCTACCTCCCAACCCCGCCTCTGGCTGCCCTCTCCTAAGTTGGGTATGGTTTTTTTTTTTATTGGTGATAATCGGTGTTATAATCAATGTTTTTTTTTAATTATTATTATTGGTGATAATCAGTGCAATCCTCCTTTTATTCAATTTATTAAGTAGCTTTTTTCAATTTAAAGCACAATTAAATTGAATGTTCTTTAGAATCTAAAATTAACTTTTTTCAATCAAATCATTTGTTTTATACTTTTTTTAATCATTCATTGTAATCATGTTTTTTAATTGCTATTTGATTTAAGAGTAAATATTGAAGTATTTCTTTGATTAATTTTTGATTTTTTTTTAAATTTTTATAAAGATTAACTAAACAAGTTATTAATTTTTGGGTTTTAGATTTTGTTTTTGATTTTTGATTTTAACTTTTGATTTTTGTTTTCATAATTTTTATAGTGATGCTTGAAGATAAGAAGAGGGGAAATTTCATAGGAAGATAAAATAAATTTACTCTTTTTCATATTACTTGATTTAATGAGAGTGAAGAGAAATATTAAGAAAGAAAATAAAATTGATTTTTTTTAACAATTGTTTAAGGATTTTTATGTCTATTTACATAGTTTTCCTCTATTTCTCTCACATTTTGAAGATAATAAAATGATAATTTTTCTTTGACTTTTATGTCTACTCCTTTTTTCTCATTTTGTGTTCTCTACTTCTCAAGCCAAAGGGCTACTTCAAATTTGATGAACCTTTTGATGTGTGTGTGTGTGTGTGAGAGAGAGAGAGAGAGAGAGAGAGAGAGAGAGAGAGAGAGAGAGAGAGAGAGAGAGGGATTAGCTTTTGTGGAAATTTGGATGCAATCAAGAATTTATCAAATTTTCATTAAAATAAAATAAATAATAGATCATTAGTTTGATAAAAGTTAACACACATATTCCTTTGTGTCCTTTGTGTGTGTGTGTGTGTTTTATTATTATTATTATTATTATTTACTTTGCCTTAAAACAAGTTAAACTATCAAGCTAAACAAAACCAGCCAATATTCAAGCCAACCCAAACCGCATCCTTAACAGCTCAACTTAAGATTGGCTTCTTCCAAAACCAACAAAATTAGATTGACAAGAATTTTAAGCCCAACCCACTCACCTAACCTATGAATACTCCTACTTAATACCATGACCACTACACTCACAAAGTTATATTACAATACCAACTGCATTAGATGAAATTTAAAAAAAAAAAAAAATGGTCAATTGTCTCGCCAGTGATCTTCAAGAGGTTTAAGGTATACTTGTCGTATCATAGACATAGCATGGATTTGTGACCTAAAGATTTTTGGTTTGAGGAACTAGACGTCTTCTAGAACATAATCTACTTCGTGTATATAATCAAGGCCTCATGCTTGTTTTGAACTAGCTTTCAATGATCCAACATGGCTTATAGAGTCAAAGTTCACATGCAATTTTAGATTGTGAATGTGATTGTTTTGGCAACTGTTCATTATTAAATATTTACCATCTAATAAAATGGACCTTTAATATTTTAGGTGAATTTATTCTTACAATTTTCAATTTGAATTAAGTTCATTTAATTTAATCTCCATTGTAAATTGAACTACTCAAATACATGCTTGTGTTGAACGCCAACTGCATGGTTGATGCAGCACATTGTTAATTGCATGTTGGTAGTGGATTTAGGTTCTCGCATGCTCAAACTAACTGGTATCTGCATGATGCATATTATTGTGATTTGTTTGCTTGAATCTATCAAGTTTTAGTGTAGGAATTTTTTGGAATATGTCCAATTTATAGACAGCATGTTGCCGAAATTTCGTTAAAGTTTTTCATTAATAAAACTATGTACAAAGAAATGTATGCATAATCAGTTAAAACTTAAAGTCATTCTAACTCGCGCCTCTCACGTGTTGAAATTCGTAAGAAAAGATGTGATCTTAAACTTATAATTGAAAATCTAAAACACTTGGCTAAGAACAACAATCTTAGGTGTACAGTGAAAGATCAAGAACTAAAGTAAAAAGCCAAATTAATTACTGCCATTTCATGTATTCATTGAAGCTTAAACCCGTCTAAGAACGATTACTATACATTCATACTTAATCATACATGTGAGACAAATCAATTGTTATAATTCAATTTATGACAAATAATAACTTGAACATGTTAATTATTTGTTTCACTTACGATTAGTAATGTTTGTATTTCAACTATTCTTGGATTGTCCAATGTGGATAATTTAGGAAGTTGTATTTACATTGTTGTCATCATTCATGCTTTGTCAATTGTCATTATATATTTCGACCGCGTCTTTACTTGTGTTCTCTAGGTGCATAGTGGGGTATCATGACAATTTGTTAGCGATGGAAAACTAGCAACATGTTTACCTCTCCCATCTCGTCTACTTAGAGAGACATGGGGAGATGTTGCCAAAATTTATAATGACTATGAAGAAGGAATTTGAGCGATTGATCACAATGTAAATGAAACATTCCTGAATGGGATAGGATCCGTACCCTTTAGAATATGATGAGTGATTATAGGATTCATGATGCATATGTTATAAACATTATGAGAACCAGAATAATAACACCATTTACCTTAACATGTTATCGGGTAATTAATGAACATAGATAAGAGTTGGATGAATGCTTGGAGTAGGTTTTTGTCAGAATACGTTAAAGGGGTACATGATTTCATAGAGTTCGCGCGTCCTCGTGCAGACATAGCCAGTAGAATAAGGTGTCCTTGTAAGAAATGCCAAAACATAACATTCAAACACATTGATTTGGTCCATTCACATTTATTAGACTTTGGGATGGAAAAAAGGTACACAACATGGGTGTTCCACGGTGAAGATTACACAATTCAGAGCGATGATGATAACGATGAAGATGAAGGAGCAAATATTACTAGGGGGTAATTGAAATGTTAGGTGACTTACAAAGGGGGGTTGCAATGGACACGGGCGATGTCAATGTGTCATATACTGGTGATGAATCTACTTCAGCAGGTACCGTACCATGTGATGCTAGTACATTGAATCGACGCAGTAAACCATTTACTAATCTCATGAGGGATGCACGGGTGCCCCTATATCCAACCTGTAAAAAGTTCTCAAAATTAGAGTTTCTGATAAAGTTGTTTCATGCAAGGACGGTATATGGGTTATCACAAAGTGCATTCAACATGTATTTAAGCCTCATTAAGGCAACACTGCCTGATGGTGAAACACTTCCGAAGTCTTTTTATGAGGCGAAAACATACATGCATGAATTGGGTCTCGGTTACACTCTAATACATGCGTGTAGGTATGATTGTGCACTCTTTTATGATGAACATGAAAATGCGAATGAGTGCCCATAATGTGGTGAACCGAGGTATACAACTAATTAGAATAAGGGTAAGAATATCCCCAAAAAAGTTTTGCGATATTGTCCATTAATCTCACGACTGCAACGATTGTATATGTGCAAAGAAACTGCTACAGATATGAGATGGCATCAAGAGAAACGTATTCAAGATGGAAACACCCTCAGCCATCCAGCAGACTCCAAAGCTTGGGTCAATTTTGATAAAATGCATCCGTGGTTTGCTAGTGATCCTTGCAACATTAGACTTGTTTTTGCTTCAGATGGGTTCAATCCTTTCCGTAACATGAACAACCCATATAGTATGTGGCCAGTTATGATGATGCCATACAATATGCTGCCATGGCAATGATATTGATGTTTACCTGCATCCATTAATTGGCTAGTTGAAAAAACTATGGGAAAAAAGAGTGGAGACATTCAATGTGGAAACCGAGACAACATTTTGGATGCATGCTGCAATGTTGTGGACAATTAATGATTTTCCCGCTTATGGCAACCTATTAGGTTGGAGCACAAAAGGTTACTTAGCATGCCCAGTATGTAATAAAGATGCTGGGTCCTTATCCTTGAAGCATGGCTGCAAGTTATGCTTTATGTGTCATCATCATTTTCTACGAACTAAACATCCTTGGAGGACTCGTGGCGTTAGAAGTTTTAATGGAAAACTTAAACGAAGGTCGTAGCCAAAGCGACTAGGTGAGGAAGAGATATTAAACCAACTAAGGTTGATCGGAGATGTGAAATTTGGGAAACCACCGACCAGTAGAAAAAGAAAACGCACTAAGTGGGAGTTGAATTGGACAAAGAGAAGCATCTTCTTCGAGTTGCCACATTGAAAATATCTTCCACTATGCCACAACTTGGATGTCATGCACATTGAAAAGAACATTTGTGAGAATGTCATTGGTACATTACTGGATATAAATGGGAAGACAAAGGACATCGCAAATGCTCACCGGGATATAGAAGATATGGGAATACGGTCTGAATTGCACCTGTTTCATGATGGGGACAAAATTCTCATGCCATCATCTTGTTACACATTTTCAAAGGATGAGAAGAATAAATTATTTGAATAGTTGAAATTAGTGAAGTTCCCTGATGGATATGCATCAAATATAGCTCGATGCATAAACATGAAGGAAGGGAAGATGCTGGGAATGAAAAGTCATGACTATCACATCCTTCCACAACGAGTTATACCCGTTCTCCTTCATGGACACTTGACTGAAGATGTTCGCTCAATGCTGAATGAGCTGGGGATTTTTTTCGACAATTGTGCTCCAAAAAATTGAGCGTAAACATACTTGAACGGTTAGAGGATGACATCGTGATCATACTATGCAAGCTAGAGAAAATATTTCCACCAGAATTCTTCAATGTAATGGTTCACCTAGCCGTCCATTTATCAAGGGAGGCCATAATTGGAGGACCGGTACAATATTGTTGGATGTATCCTATTGAGAGGTAAATTATAAAGTCCTTGTATAATGGTCACGTGATTTTCTTGTTTTTTTTTTTTTTTTTTTTTTTATGTGTCTACAAGTCTATAATGTTATGTACAATGCATAGGTTCTTGTCGACTTTGAAGGGGTATGTGCGCAATAAGGCACGATCAGAAGGTTCAATCATTGAGGCATACATTGACTGTGAATGTTTTGCATTTCGCTCAATGTATCTACATTATATTGACTCAAGGTTCACTCGTGAGGAGCGAAATGCAAACGTTCATACTATTAATACCGAGGTTGAAGAACCCAGGAGATCTACATTTCGAGAAAATGTTTGGCCTCTCGGTGCATGAGTTTATGATTTCATTGATATGAATGACCTACAAAAGGCTCATTTTTACGTCCTCAATAATTGTGATGAAACTGTTCCATATATCGAGTACATGGTTCCAAACTCCTTACTTTGTATTATATTTACATATGCATATTTATATACTTAGTTGACATTAACATGTACTACTGTTGCATATAGTGAATATAAAGCTGAACTTCTTGTCCAAAAAGAACGGAATGTTGACGAAAGACATAAGAAGGAATTTGTCAATTGGTTTGGGAGCCGTGTAAGTAACAAATACTGCTTGAGTGAGAAGCAATGTATGTTTTCACTATTGACGGTTTATTCTTCTAAACTCCTGTTTATTTAATAGATAAAAGTCATGTATTACAATAAGGAACCAACGACAAGTAAAGATTTGTACTCGTTGGCATGTGGCCTCGAACAACGAGTTAACCACTATAGCGGTTGCCTTGTTAACGGATTACGATTTCATACAAAGTCCCTCGAAACTACATAGAAGAATCCAAAATTATGGGGTTGCGGTGCTAGGCACAGAAGGAGATGAAGAAATTGACTACTTTGGTGTGTTGGATGACATTATAGTGCTTAGCTATGGAGCAAATTGACTCATCCACCTGTCAAGTGTACTTGGTGGGACATTGGCAATAAAAAGACTGGGATAAACACTGATGCCTACTTTACCAGTATAAATTTTAGCAAGATCTGGTTACAAAATAATCCTTTTGTGCTTGCGATGTAGGAAAAAAAAGTGTTTTACCTTAAATACACAAAATTGAAGGGTCAATGGCAAGTGGCCCAAGAGATTCCTTCCCAAAGTTTGTATGTTGTTACAGAAGTTCTAGATGGGGAGAATAGTGTAGTGAGGCTGCATTCCAAGAAGATGAGCCATCTGTCAGTGCAACAGCGTAATTTGCTTTCAATGTTGTTGAAGAAGGAGACGTTCATATACCATTGAATAGGGATGGTGCCACAGCAAAACACGTAGGGGTTGCTGACATTATGATTGAACCTTCTGTAGATGTTCACATCATCGATGATGAGGAAATTGATAGGGAAGATGAAACAGGGGTTAAGTATTGTAGTGAAGAGGAAGACACTTTA
The DNA here is from genome assembly GCF_029873635.1 of Malania oleifera. NCBI lineage: Eukaryota > Viridiplantae > Streptophyta > Magnoliopsida > Santalales > Ximeniaceae > Malania > Malania oleifera. Next base: position 59,206,419 of record NC_080417.1, on the reverse strand, counting down.
GAAAGTGAGGATGATATCGATATTGAGGACGTATAGGGGGGTAAACATGTTAGGTTTGTCACTATGTATCGGGGTAAACATGTTAGGTTTGTCACTATGTATCTGACATGTGTAAATAACTTAAAATATATGTATTATGCATCCATCTAATATTTGTACTTCTTATATTTACTTGTCTAATAATTTGTAGATATGACATTAGGAGGTCGACATGGCCGACCTCCTTCCAAGCACTCGACTATATCGCATGAGGATGATCCAAAATTCGATGCGGTGGTACCATTGTCTAAGCCATCGGCACCTCAGCCAGACATGGATTCCAGGCACTCGATTGATATGCATGGTGAGTTACTGACCATGATGAGCAGTGTTGGTAAGGATACGATTAATTTATTGACATTTCAACTATTAATGTTAGTTATTCATGTGTATGATTATAATGTTGTTCTTAATTTAACTCTGCTTTCAGCATCTACATCCACAGTGAGGTCAAGCCATGGTGCAGCGAAGAACATGTCACTGAAGAAGCACCTAGAGAGGACTAAGAAGCAGATTTGGATCGACATTCCTCCAGGCTACACTGCCCTGCTTAACGATTGGTGCACCTGATGGACCCGGGAGCTTGGCATTATATGCCGATAGTATGCTCTAGTCACGACCTTCAGTTGGTCACAGGTGACTCAAGAGCTGCGCATGGTGCTTTACATGCGCATTTTGGTAAGTAATCCCAAACCCTTTATTTATTTATTTTTTTACTTTTAATATAACAGCCAAATAACAACTATCTAACATTCTAATTGTATTACCTATGCAGGAAGAGTTTGATATGGACATCCTCGAGGCTGACCATGTGAAGAGGGTGGTGGACATCCAATTGTGCAGTAAATTTAAGAGATATCGCTTGAAAATGTGGGAGCATTTTTGGGCGATGGGAGATCAAGAAGAAGCGCGATCATACGATAAGATATCCCAAGAGGATTGGGAGGTGGCGTGTCGCTATTTTCGCGACGCACACTATCAGGTGATGTGTTTGTATTATAATCATTAATTTTTCACATTAATGTCTCTAATAAACCATCATTACATCTTCCTTGTAGGCCATATGTGACACAAATGTTGCGAACCGCAACAAATTCCCTACGACGCATTGCGGTGGATCGAGGTTATTCGTAAATCATCGAAGGGTAATTACTATATATAAAACTATCTAACCATTACATGACTTAATACTAATGATGTCTTATATGATAATGTAGCATGATCTCGAGACTGGCGTAGAGGAGCCATTGCCAGATCTTTATCAAAGAACACACCAACGGTGATTGGGGGAGTGGTGCGAGGGTGCGCAGGGCAAACATGTAAGTGAAACAAAATATTTAGCTTATTACTTGATTCAAAACATCAAATTTGTAGTCTTATTTATTCCTTTTTATCATTTTCATGACTGAAATTAGGCACCGATGGTCAAGCCGAGGGATGCACTTGTTTTAGAGAGGAGTCAGCAAATGACAGATTTTCAGATAACTTCCCAGGTGCTTGGGGAATGAGCGGGGGGGCTGGGTAAAAGGTCTTGGAAGTGGATACATCACCCCAACAACATCATCATCCATGGGTGTGGCGGATCGTGCAGACATGGAACGAGCGCGTCAAGACGCCGAGTCTTGTGCGGAGGAGATGGCTCGATGGATGCAGATGGTGGAAATGGAGAACCAGCAATTGAAAGTCACGGTCTCCACCGTTCAAGCCCAACTGCAAGACTTGATGAATAGACAAGAACAGCTCAAGCAAATGATGCGCCAATATCAACCAGATAATGCTCCTCTCATTAGAAGGTATGTATGGTACTTATGGCTTAACATGGTACTTGTGCAACAGTATTTTTTGATTTTGTTTGTTTTATGTATAACAATATATGCATGTAATTTGGAATCAATTTTTGAAACTTGTACTGAATCTTTAAGACTCAATTCTTAATTCCCAAAATTGGGATTTAAATTCACATTTTGAATCTCGATTTGACAATGACAAAAACAAATAAACTTGACGCTAGGTTCCATAATACCCATCTAATATATATTCCAATACAAGCCAATTTAAGAGTCAACTTGTAAACTAAATACAGCACATGGTAAGAGAATAAGGCCAATAGTGTCTTTGACTGATATGATACATATAACTGAATATGAGCTACAAATGATAACAAACACATTTATCCTTATATGATAAGCATATTGACACCTGAACTGTTCAGTATGAATGGTGCCACTTAGCAATTTTCAAATTTTAAATCAATTTTGGATGTTTTTGCATTGCTTGCGGCAGAGTTTGGGAGTTATAGTTTTCAAAATCACAGGATAGATATAGAATTATAGCCAAAAGGGATGGAAGTAATTATCCAAAATAGAACCATGTATAAATATGGTTTTAAATTTCAACAAGTCAAAATTTCTACTACAGTTTCTAGTTTTTACCAACATCAAACAAAAAAGGTCAATTCTATCTTACAAAATTCCCTTCAAGATGTCCACAGATCATTCAATTTTTATCAAAATCTTGAAGCATTATTGGAACTTATCAAAATTTTATTCAAAATTTCGAATATGAGACAATATTTCATAAAAATGAGAATTTTGCGTAGAAATGCTCTCTGACGTTAAAACTCAATATAGTAATGTCATGTTTGATATCTTCCAATTGTATAGAAGCTTCAATAATGTATATGTAAATTTAACATATTCAAAGAATTTCATTGAAAATGATAGCTTGAATTAGGTGAAATTTTTCAGTGTTTCAAAAAAATAAACTTGATTTTAAAAGATTCTCTATTTCAAAAAAACATTTAGACTTTTGACAATAAATAAATGCCTGCTTTAGGTTTTGAGTTCTTTGAAATTGTTTTACTCATCGAACACCTTGCCCATATTGAATTACAATTTCACTAATTCAATGACATGACGCATATATTTTCAATTCAAGTTTATAATTATTTTTTTTCATTGAATAATATTATTTTTTTTTATCTTTGTTGTTTCAAAAAGCTCCATTAGTGTTGCACTTTTTGGATGCATCATTCTTGTGAAAGCATCCTCCTTGTGGATGTGCCTATGCATCCTCTCTGCGGATTCAACCTCCTTTTGGATGCATCCTCCTTATGGATGCATCTTCATTTTGGATGCAGCTTCCTTTTGAATGTGTCTTTGTTTTGGATGTGTCCTCCTTCTAAATGCATCCTCCTTATGGATCCATCCTGCTTTTGGATGTTGTTATCTCTAATTACTTGATATGGTTGCATAATGCGTACATGTTTTTTTATTTTTTTATTGTCATCATAATTGTATATCTTGTTTAGTTGGGAAATTTTCATATGATAGATATTCTTCTTGTAGGGATGATAGCTTTACTTGTTGGCATTTCTGCATTAAGCGGTGGTTAGGAAAGCTAGAATTTGGCATTTGTTTGAGATAAAATGTGCACTTAGTTAGGATAACACTTCTATATATGGAAAGAAAAAGTGTAAATGTATGTTATTTGAATGTTATGTGATGGTCACTTTAGATGAATAAATTGCCTAGAATTAAGAGTTTGTTGATGCATATTGTTTTGAATAAAGAGTGTGTTCGTGCACCTTACGATCATGCATACATGTAAGACAACATGTGTTGAGTATTGAAATCGTTATTTCAATAAGGATGTGTACTGAGCTTGTGGTTGCTCATTTATGTTCATTCTGCCTAGATGAATAACAATACTACACTGAACTCAATACTATCCACTATTCTCTGCTATTTATATTCTTAATTTAATGGATAGATTGTATATTGTGAATTGTTGATTGCTACCTGATTGCATGCTAACCTAGAATGCCTCCTGTGTGGCGGATGTAGTTGATGTGTATTGCATGCTGGTAGTGGATATAGGTTCTCGTATTCCTTAAAATGAATTATAAATGACTTATTTGAACCTATCAGGTACATGTTTTATGAGAAAATGTCCAATTTACAGACGACATGTTGCCGAAATTTCGTTAAAATTTTTTCCAGAAAAAAAAACCGTGTACAACGATAATTATGATAAAATGAATGTAAAATATTTTTGAAAGGATAAGTGAAAGTTAGGAATCATAAGAAATGAGGCAATGTAGGCTTAATTCATTTAAAGAAGCATTCATGACTAAACATGCCTAAAATACTTTAACCACTATCACAAAAAATAAAAAATAAAAAAATAGTGACATTTTATAATAATAATAATCTAGAAATTAAGATTTCTATTTATCTTCTAATAAAAGCAATGGTGGATGGTGGATTATTACCAATTAATTTTTTTATTATTATCTTTCATCGCCAAGAAAATTGATTGAAATCAAGCATGATTCATTGAAAACATAAATCAAATTTCATAACTACTAGAAGTGCTTTCAAGAATCAAGATTATTAAGAACAATCATTCCATATAATTTTTTCAAGTTGTATACAAATTCGCAAGATGCAAAACACACTGCAAGCAACTTATCACACTTGTACACCAAGCCAAATGAACATGTTTAAGCCAAGTGTTAGAGGCCGATTTATTGTTTAGTTCCTACAATGACTAGTCAAGAATCATAGAGGCTATACAAAATAATACTCACGGAAGATATAAAACTCCCATTGAAACTAAATGGCTACAATGCATTTTACAATAAGGATATTTATGGTTTGGAGAATGTGATTTCTCCCCTATATTGTTTGTGTTTCTAAAATTGAAGGCAATGAAAAGTCTAAAGAACAGTCATTATGTGATTTCATTAAATAGTCCCCTTTCTAAACATCTTTAGTCAAAGTAATCTCAGCAATTGTACTGAAACTTCAGATGGTATGAAAAATTTAAGGTAGTGCACTAATCAAGGGGCAATATGCAAACACCCATAGTTCACAATCTTTGAATCCCATATTTACAAGTGAAAAGCCAAGCAGCAGGTATAGTGCATAAAAAGGTAGGATGCAACCAAGTCAGTACTTTAAGAAAATAATAAAATGAAAAGGAAAAAAAAAATGAGAAACAACTGATAATAAACTGCAACTCACGTTACTTCTCCCACAAAATCATCTTGAGTAGCACTGTCATTGTCCATGATCTTCATCCTGAGTTCAGAGACCTCACCAGTTATGGTGAATACAAAATTCTCATTCCATTCTGGCTGAGACCCTTACCCTGTATTAGCCATTTGTACATAACAGTGACCAAACTTGTATAATATACATTACAATAATCACTTTTACCATTAAGCATATTGCTTAAATGACCATTGTAAGTACACTAATCTAGCTATCAACAAAAATTGTTTTCACTTTTCTCCTATAATTTATTAGGCATAAATTCAAATTGATTGAAGACCCACCTAATGCAATGCTGCTTTTTTGCTCCTGAGTACGACAAAGGAGGATGACATAGGGATCCATGTTACCTGCTCATAAGCACCTAAGCTCATCAAAAAGACAACATATGACTCAAATATTAGACATGAATTTATTTAATTGGATATTAGGATAGAAGGACAGACTAACCTCATGCCCTAAAAAATTAACCAACTATTTGAAAGGTCTTAAAAACCATCATAGAAAAAAATTATAAAATAATTTTCATGACTAAACATGTCTAAAAGTAAACACTATCACAAAAAGAAGAAGAAGAAGAAGATAAAACAGCCTCTATAACTAAAGGTTTCTCAATCTTAAGATAATAAGTACACGTATGGTTAATGAACAGTATCAAATTTTCGGTGGCTGATTCAGCTGCTTTGGCATTTTCTATTATTGATGTTCTCTTCTGTTTTTTTTGTTGATTTTTTGGTTGCTCACTGTTTTTATTGCCTTGTTGGTTTCCTGTTTTAGGTTTTCCTACACTTTTGTATCCTCAAGCCTCTAACTTGAGCTTTGTTTATTAATGAATTCACTCGGTTTTACCTTTTAAAAAATTAAAAGGTAATTACACATAATATATATAAGTAGTTGCAAGTATAGTTATATGTGTATCTTCTCATGGTTATTCAAAGACCCTTTCATCCCTTCGACTTTATAGGCTACCTTTCAAGTGTGCAACTCAATGCAAATATGTGAACTCAGTGTTTAGCTTTAAATACTGACATTATTTTTTTCATTATTGATATTACTATCAAACAAATTGTGTAATATGTATGATTATGAAATCTTTGCGAATTTGTTATATCATATAATTATTTTTCCTGATTATACTGAGCACCAGCTCTCCATTTGTATACTAATTTTTTTTAATGACTCCTAATTTGTAAGGTTCGCGGCTGTCATAACATCAGCACGATGCCATGCATGCATGCACTATAGTCGTTGGATGCAACTTTTGATTATTTCTTTGTAATTTTTATTGTTATTTGAACAAATGAAATTTTTGTATTTTAATTTGAATTTGTACTAGTATTTGTATTTGAATTTTGAATATTTTGAATTTTTTTTATTATCTAAACAGATGTTATTTCTTTATTTTAATTAAATTTGTATTTGAATTCGAAATTTTGAATGATTTATGAATTTTGTAATAATTATGGTTTTAGGTTATGTATGGGAAAATGTAATTACAGATTTTGATAGGAATTGCTGATTAAAAAACATTAGTATTAAAAGTTTTTTAATTTTTCTAATTATTAGTGAAGGATTCAAATTCATCACTAATAGTAGGTATTAGTGACGATTTCTAGATTCGTCACTATTAATAAAGTATTAGTGACGAATTTGAATCCTTCACTAATACCCTACTATTAGTGACGAATTGTAATTTGTCACTAATCCCCTACTATTAGTGATGAATTTGAATCCTTCACTAATACCCTACTATTAGGGATGAATTTGAATCCTTCACTAATACCCTACTATTAATGATGAATTTAAGCTGAGCCAATCTAGAATTTATAGTGACGGTATTAGGGTTTTAGTGACAGTTATAATCCGTCACTAATACTTCATTATTAGTGACGAAATTTTGAATTCGTCACTAAAAGTTAGTAGTAACGATAGATATAACAACTATTTTAAAACTGTCACTAATACTCATAAATTTGTCACTAATACTATTAGTGACAAATTTATAAGTATTAGTGACGAATTTGATCATTCACTAATACCCTGATTTTTTGTAGTGTTAGTTCAAGTATACGTTGATGATATCATTTTTGGAGTAACAAATGAAGAATTGTGCAATGAGTTCGCAAGTACTATGAAAAATGAATTTGAGATGAGCATGATGGGTAAACTAAATTTCTTCCTAGGACTTCAAATCAAACAAGCAAAACATGGAATTTTTATAAAGCAATTGAAGTACATTAGAGACTTACTTAAAAGGTTTAATATGGAAGATGGAAAAATATTGGGGACACCTATGAGCTCTTTTTTGAAATTAGACAAAGATGAAAAAAGGTATAATAATAGATGTCAAGCTCTATCGTGGGATGATTGGCAGCTTATTATATCTGACTGCTAGTGGGCCTGACATAATGTTTAGTGTATGTTTGTGCACAAGATTTCAGGCTGCACCTAAAGAGTCACATTTATTAGCTGTCAAAAGAATACTTAGATACCTGATAGGAGCCGTGGAACTTGGATTATGGTATCCTAAGTATACATCCTTTGAGATTGTTAGCTATTCTGATGCTAATTTTGCTGGAAGTAAAGTATATAGAAAAAGTACTAGAAGCACATGTCATTTTCTAGGACATTCGTTAGTATCTTGGTTTTCAAAGAAAAAAAATTCAGTTGCTTTGTCCACAGCTGGGGTTGAATACATAGCGGTTAGAAGTTGTTGTGCTCAAGCGCTATACATCAAGCAACAACTTATGGATTTTGGATTAAGCTATGATACATTTCCTATAAGGTCTGACAATACTAGTACAATAAACATCTCAAAGAACCCTATATCACATTCAAGAACTAAACATATAGAAATTAGACATCATTTTCTTCTTGACCATGCACAAAAAGGAGATGTGACACTTGAGTTTGTATGCACAGATGAACAATTGGCAGACATATTCACAAAACCACTTGCGGAGGATAGGTTTATCTAAATTAGATGTGAATTAGGCCTGATGCATAGTCAAAGAAGTTGCCTAGAATTATATTAGATTACATAATTCTGGGGGAGCAACATCACTTAATATTCACAATTGATTAAAAATTTCAAATTTGGCCTATTTGTTCACATTTGGTATTAGACTCATAGCATGATGATTGCCTGTTAAATGACACATGTTAATCCTCATATAAACCTTTCAACTTTAGTAACTGTTTTGCTTATCCATGTCTATGTAATTTGACACACTGTGTATGTTTACATTGAAATTTGATTCAACAACACAGTTTTGCATTAGTAAGGGGGAGAAGTAAATTGAATAACACAAGGAGACATAATTTACAATACAATTTTGAAATCTAAAGGTTGCATATTTTTTTAATGATGAGATAAAATTATATTAGACCGTTTTTTTTTTATATACATTTTTGTTGATGTCAAAAGGGGAAGAAGAATATAAGGTTATAGCAAAAATAGTTAAAAAAAATAGTTTGCAAAAGTTTTTTTTTTTTAATGCAAGGGAGAAAAGTACATAGGTACATGAGTTATACTTTCAAAACTATTGCCTATTTTACATTTTGTATGAGCATATTTCATATTGTTAAATTTTTGACTGTGCATTATTTAAAGTGGGGGGGGGGGGCTTGTTAGGCGTAACCCATTTTCTATTTTTGCTCGTTTATTTGTCATCATCAAAAAGGGGGAGATTGTTGACTCTATGAGTCCAATCTTATTTTGATAATGACAAATCACTTGGTATTTGATATGTGCATTGACATTGTGAACAGGAACGTTACTTAGCATGCACAGAAGGTGATGAAGTCATGGAAGCCACGATAATTAAAGCATATACAACCTGGTACAATCCATGGAACTAAAAGAGTAGAAAAGTGAAGATGCAAGCGTCAAGTTCAAGATCATCATGGGAATGAGTATTTAGAATTGATTGTATTTGCATATTTTATATGATATATTTAGAAGCTCAAAATATGTCCTACACATACATCTCATGAAAATTTTCTAATCTTACATAAAGTATTTTGAAATCGAACCATACATTTCTCCAAAGCATTTATTTATAAAATCATTTTTGGGAGATATCGATTTAAAGGATTGATTCGTGAAGCATATCATTCATATAATGGTATCATCATTACATAGATATTGAGCTTTAAGTTTTATTATATGAATATGTGTTAGAATTTTATTGTACTCATTGGCTTGGTTAAAAGCAATATTGAGTTTTGTAGAATTGTAATTCTATATTGTAATCACGGTTTAGGTTGTGAACTGGGGAGGAGGAAGTTGTGCCTCTTGTAAGTAGTAGAGTAAGAGGAAGCTATGCCGCTTGTAAGCAGCGGATTGTAAGTAAAGCTCCATCTTGGTTAAAGGAGCAGGGATTTAGTGGAATCCTTGAGTGGGTTGCTTAAGGCGGGGACGTAGGTCGGAATGGCTAAACCTTATAAAATTGTGTTTGCCTTCTCTCTTCCCTTAACTTTTTAATTTCCACTTGCATTTCATTATCAACTTTTGCATATTTGTATGTTGATTAATATTACATGCACTTGATAATTAATTGGGTATAATTGAATTTATTGAGATAATAATTTGAATTAATTTCAAGCCCATGCAATTATTTTGCTAAATATTGAAATAGGGATTATTTCTTAAAATAAACTTAAATATTTTTGAAATACCCAATTCACCCCCCTTTTGGGATAACATCGTACTTCACAATAAATATTTTGAGGTTGAACTGATTAAGTTACGATTTTTGGAAGACAAGGTTCTGTTTTCTGTTCATTTTAGGTAAAACTTCAAGGATTAGGTAAGGGAAATAAATTATACCAGACTTTTTATTAAATTTGAGTCGGTTATTTTTTAAGTATAGGAACCGTATAATTATAGTATGATTTTATGAATAGTTTAGGAAATTGAAAATAATGATTTTGATTATAAATCATAATCGGGAAAAACCGTGTGGCATGAAAATAATCCTTCTTGGTTAACTGGTTGTAAATAGTTTACCGTTGTGAATACTGTCTGCTTGTTAGTGTTGTCTGGATGTGTGTACTACTTGGTCATGAATACTAATTGGTTGTGGATACTGTCTGGTTGTGAATACTGTTTGGCTGTGAATAATGTACAGTTGTGATTACTGTCTGTTATGTGTGTAAATATGCAGTGCAATACGTAGTTGCCCTAAGTGGGCCGCATATAGTGAAGTACACAACTAGCTTATGTGGGCCACGTGCTGGTTAGTACGCAGTAGTCCTATGTGGGCCACGTACTGGGTAGTACGCAGTAGTATGTAGGCCACATATTGGGTAGTATTTGGGCCATGTATTGTGATAATATGCAGTAGTCCTATGTGGGCCATGTACTGGGTTGTAAATAGAAGCTCTATGTGGGCCACGTACTGTGAGGTATGTAGTTGCCTTGAGTGGGCAACGTACTGAGATCAATGGAATGTATTGTAATTTTGTGTGGTGATGTGTGTGAACACGTGCATTTCTAGAATATGATTGATATTGGAATATGTGTGAATACTGGTATGTGAATTTTATTATGTGAATATTTATGGAAAAGTAAATCTCTCCGCCTAAGGGCTTACTGTGAAAGGTGAATGCCCTGATCGGTATCAGTTGTAGCCACACTCGAATCAAAGGGTATGGTTACAAACGGTATCAGAGCAGAGGGAAGGTACATGTATGAGCGTGTAATTTTCCCAATCCTCAGGAACTTTTGCTATAAATATTGGTTTTATTTATATGACTATAGTCTGTATGCATCTTGCTGGTTGTTGTTGATTAATTGATGAGTTTATTTTGTATATATATATATATATATATATATATATATATATATATATTAAAATGCTTCTGCCACACACTATCATAGTTTATTTCTTCCTTACTGAGAGGTGTCTTACCCTAGTGGATTATTATCTTTTTAGGTCTTTCTAGTGATCAAGCTTAGAAAGCTCCAGGGCAGGGTTTAGAATTTTGGTAACTTGTGAGTGGACGTAAGAACTGAAATATGTTTAATTATGTTTTTAGAATTTCTAGTTATGTAATATATGTGGATGGATATTCCTTTTTGGGCTGTATATAGTACTCTTGTATTTTATTTGAGGTTGTGTATTATTTTGAGTTGTGTGAATGGTATCAGAGACGGTGAATGGTCTCATCACACCTCGGGCCCCACCTAGCGGATTTGAGGCGTGACAAAGTGGTATCAAAGTTTAAGGTTATAAATTATGCCGAATTTAGGAGGATTAATACTAAAGCATAGGTTCAAGTTAGGATGAGGGTAAAAACGAGTATATTAAGGTATTGATAGGAATTTGAGTATTGTTTCATAGCTTAGAGGCATAAATCCCTTGACGGACTTCTATGATTTTCTGAATCAGTCAACGGTTTTAGAAAACCACGGTAAATCCATTGACGGTGATGTTTCCAAGCAGAGAGACTGAAACTTGGAATTAGAACTTGAAGTTCAAGATGATTGTGGTTAATTGGGTGTTGGATGTTTAATGGAGGATTTGAATATTAATCTGGTTTCTTGTTTTATAATTGTGCCAGTTGTGTAAGATGTGGAGATTTTAAACTTGCCTCTGTCATACCTTCAGGATGGATCCCAGAGGTAAAGGCGTGGATGTTGGAAAGGAGAACGAGTTGGGCGCTTCTAGCGGAGATGAGATTGAAACCTCCAAACTGTTGTGAAGTATAGCTCGTTAGATCAGAGAAGAGTTGAGGCGGTACCGCGAGGGATCGAGCTGCCCACCTATGAACCAGGGTTGTTTAATCGATTAATTCACTCGTCTAAAACCCTCTTCTTTTGCAAGAGGTGTTGGCCCAATCATAGCTAAGAATTGGGTATAGGAGATAGAGAAGATACTGATAGTGTTGGATTGCGTTGAGGAACAGAAGGTTCTCTTCGCCACTTTCAAATTGACAGGAGAAGCCGAGCGATGGTGGCTGATAGTAAAGCTGTTGGAAGAGTAGCGGGCAGTACCTATTGTTATGACGTGGAAGCATTTCAAGGAGGTCTTCTATTATCGGTAGTTCCCTACCACCACTAGGAATGTGAAGGCGGAAGAATTCTTCAACTTGACACAGGGGCATCTCATTGTGCAGTAGTACGCTACTAGATTTGTGGAGCTTTCTTGTTTCGCTCCTTTCATGGTCCCAGATGAATATCAAATGGTAAGGTGGTTTGAGAGGGGCTTGAAACAAAAAATCCTTGAGCATATGACATGCTTACAGATACATAACTTTTCAAAACTAGTGGATAAAGCCACCATTGTAGAGTTGAGCTTACAGAGAGGTATAGGGATGTTAGAGCAGAGGAAGAGAGCCATGTCTCCCAACTCCCATCCTAATGTCACATAGGGTCCATGGAGAGGAGACAGAGATACTGGGAGTTAAAGGCTAGTTAGGAGTGATCAAAACCATCAGGGTAACTCAACACCCTCTTACTGTGCGAGGTGTAATCGGAGGCATTGGGGAGAATGCCAGGGTAGGGGTCCTATGTGTTACCGGTTTGGCAAGTATGACCACATAACTCAAGATTGTCATGAGCTGTTGGGTCTAAACTAGGGACCACCGAGCAACACACCCGCTCCAAATCAGAATCGGGAGAATAATTCGGTGCCACATGGTAGGCCGGCACGTGTCTACACACTTGCCCCAGCTAAGGTAGGCACTGCTAGAGGTGCAGGTAATGTGTTTATGTTTGGGATAAATAATAAGTTTCATTTGATTCTAGGTGATGCAATTGTTCACATGCTAGAATATATTGAAATGTGTGAAATGTGTGATAGAATATATGTTGATTAACAAATTTCGAGGATGAAATTTTGTAAGGGGGGAAGAATGTAATAACCCGAACCCAGAAGATAAAAGAAAAATAAATTAAAGAAAAGGGAGAAATAAAAGAAAGAAAGAAAGAACATTTCAGAGCAGTACAACAGGGCTTTGTTGATGAGTGCAGGAGCCAGGAAAAATTCAAAATTTATTGATTCGTCGATGAGCCCTCTGTTCTTGTTGACGAATGTCCTTCTTAGATTCATCGACGAACCTTTTAAATTCATCGACGAAGGGTAGCTTATAAATAGGCCCTGGGTCATTTTCTTTTGCGAATTCTCTCTCCTCTCTCTCTCTCTCTCTCTCTCTCTCTCTACGGCTTCAGTTCTCCTTCCTTATCTCTTCGATTCTGGCCCAGATTTAACCCGATTCGACGATTGGAAACCACCACAAGGTTCTTAGGGCGATTCTCTTCAAGTTAGCCGGAGAAGAAATCTGATTTGGAGTTCTTGGGCACCACTCCAAAATTAGGGGAAGTACGATATTTTTAACATTAACTTAATTATAGGGTGTGTGTAGGCCTAGAAGATGTTAAGTGATAAATATTCTATGGTTGAATTGATTAAGTTAGGATTTTTGGAATACAGGGTTCCATTTTCTGTTCGTTTTAGGCATAACTTCGAGGATTAGGTAAAGGAAATAAATTATACCAGGATTTTTATTAAATTTGAATTGGTTATTTTTTGAGCATAGGAACCGTATAATTATAGTACAGTTTTTTGAACAGTTTAGGCAATTGAAAATAATGATTTTGATTATAAATCATAATTGGTAAAAATCGTGTAGCATGAAAATAATCCTTCTTAATTAACTAGTTGTAAATACTGTACGATTGTGAATACTATTTGCTTGTTAGTGCTGTATGGATGTATGTACTGCCTGGTTGTGAATATTGATTGGTTATGAATACTGTTTGGTTGTGAATATTTCTTGGCTATGAATACTGTACAGTTGTGAATAACGTGTAGTGAAATATGTAGCTACCCTATGTGGGCCATGTACAGTGAAGTACGCAGTTGTCCTATGTTGGCCACGTACTGGTTAGCATGCAATAGTCCTATGTGGCCCATGTACTGGGTAGTACGCAGTAGTCCTATGTGGACCACATACTAGGTAGTATGCAGTATTCCTACGTGGGCCACGTGCTATGATAATGCACAGTAATCCTATGTGGGCCACGTAATGGGTTGTACGCAGAAGCTCTATGTGGGTCACATATTGCGAGGTATCAGTTGCCTTAAGTGGGCCATGTATTGAGATCAATGGAATGTATTGTAATTCTGTGTGGTTGTGTGGTGATGTGTGTGAACACGTGCATTTCTGGAATATAATTGATATTGGAATATGTGTGAATATTGGTATGTGAATTTTATTACATGAATATTTCTGGCAAAGTAAATCTCTCCACCCGAGGGCTTACTGTGAAAGGTGAATGTCCTGATCGGTATCAGTTGAAGCCATACACGAATAAGCGGGTACGGTTACAAACAGTATCAGAGTAGAGGGAAGGTACATGTATGAGCGTGTAATTTTCCTAATCCTTGAGAACTTTCATTATAAATATTGGTTTTGTTTTTATGACTACAGTTTGTATGTGTCTTTTTGATCGTCGTTTATATATATTAAAACTTTTCTACCACACATTGCTATAGTTTATTTCTTCCTTATTGAGAGGTGTCTTACCCCAGCGAATTATTATCTTTTTAGGTTCTTCAGGTGATCGAGCTTAGAAAGCTCCGGGGCAGCGTTTAGAATTTTGGTAACTTGCGAGTAGATGTAAGAACTGAAATATGTTTAATTATGTTTGTAGAATTTTTGGTTATGTAATATATGTGGATGGATATTCCTTTTTGGGTTATACATAGTGCTTTGGTAGTTTATTTGAGCTTGTGTATTATTTTCTGTTGTGTGACTGGTATCAAAGACGGTGAATGGTATCATCACACCCTGGGCCCCATCTGGTGGGTTTGGGGCGTGACCGTTGTGGACAATTAATTATTTTGCTGCTTATGGCAACTGATCGAGCTGGAGCAAAAAAGTTTACTTAGCGTGCCCAGTGTGTAATTAGGATGTTGGATCCTTACTCTTGAAGCATGGATGCAAGTTATGTTTTATGTGTCATCGTCATTTTCTATAACCTGGACATCCTTGAAAGACTTTTGGTATCAGAAGTTTTAATGGAAAACCTATATGAAGGTTGCAGCCGAACCAACTAAGTGGGGAAGAGATATTAAACCAGCTCAGGTTGATTGGAGATGTGAAATTTGGGAAACCACTGAGTAGTAGAAAAATGAAACGTGATGAGTGGGAGTTGAATTGGACAAAAAGACGCATCTTCTTTGAGTTTCCTACTTTACTAGTGTTAATTTTAGTAAGACATGGTATCAAAATGACCATTTTGTGCTAGCAAAGCAAGCAGAACAAGTATTCTGCCTTAAGGACACAAAATTGAAGGGTGAATGGCATGCGACCCATAAAATTCCTCCTCAAAGTTTGTATGATATTACAAAAGTTGTAGATGTGGAGAAAAGTGTCAACGAGGATGCTTTCCAGGACAATGAGCCATTTGTCACTATAGCAACGCAATTTGCTGTCAATGTTACTAAGGAAGGAGCCGATCCTATACCATTGAATAGGCTTGGTGTCACGGCAGAACTCGTAGGGACTACTGACATTGGAATTGAACCTTATGAAAACATTGACTCCATCGACAATGATGAAACTGATGCGGAAGATGAAACTATGTTTGAGTATTGTAGTGAAGAGGGAGACATATTAGAAAGTGAGGATGATACTGATATTGAGGACGTATAGGGGGGTAAGCATGTTATGTTTCCACCATGTATGTGGCATGTGTAAATAACTGGGAATATATTTACTATACATCCATCTAATATCTAATCTTCTTATATTTATTTGTGTATTATTTTGCAGACGTGGCACTGGGAGGTCGTCATCGTTGGGCTCAGTCTAGGCTTTCGACTATATCATGCCCCAAGGATGATCTGACGTCCTCTAGACCGGCATAGGACAACCCACCTCATGCGGCACTATTTGAGCCCTCTGGACCCTTGCTTGAGGATGTTGATCCATCTACTAGGCATCAGACCCAGGTTGAGTTGCCCACCATAATGAGTAGCGTTGGTATGGTTATGAGTATTTGATTTAGAATAATATATTGATGATTGTACACGTGCATGATTGTTCTTAATTAACTCTTCTTGTAGGATCGACCTTATCGGGGACACAGATGACGAGGACAGGTTATGGTGTAGCAAAGAACACAATCCTTAAAAAGCCCCTAGAGAGGAATGGGGGGAGGAGGATCTGGATCAATATTCCTCCAGGCTTCACGGCCCTGCTAAACTATTGGTGCACGACATGGACACGAGAGCTTGGTATTATATGCAAACAATATGCTCCAGTCACCTGCTTCAGATGGCTAGATGTGACAGAGGCTCAGCGCTTGGTTCTCTACGAGTGCATATTGGTAAGTAATTCTAAACAATTTCTTTTACTTTTAATATACTACACAATTAACTGTCTAACATGCTATATGTATTTCATATGTAGGTAAAGTTTGATATGGACATTTTCACTCCCGACCATGTTAAAAAGGCGGTGAACACTCAGCTGTGCGCTAAGCTCAAAAGCTATCGCACTGAAATGCGAAAGCATTTTAGGGCAATATGAGATCAAGCTGAGGCTCACCCATTCGATACTATCTCCCTGGAGGATTATGAGGGGGTGTGTCGCCATTTCCACGACCTAACCAATCAAGTGATGTGTTTTTATTGTTATAACTGCTTTGTTGTATTAATGTCACTAATTAACAAAAAGTCATTCCATTTTTTGATTTTCATAGGCTATGTGTGTGAAAAATGCTGAGAACCATAACGACGCATTGCGGTGGGTCGAAGCTGTTTGTCAGGCATTAAAAGGTCATTTCTATATTTATATGTCTGATCATTACTTGACAAGTGTTTTTTATGTTTACACCTCCACATTAATATTAATTACGCTTTACATGATAATGTAGTGTGATCTAGAGACTGGTGACCTAGAGCCAATGCCGGATCTGTAGAAGAGAACACATCAAAGGCCATCAAGGGAGTGGTTCCCGGGTGCGGAGAGCAAACATGTACATCAAATATATTATTTAGTTCATTTTTTAATTCAAAACGTCAAAGTTGTATTCTTATTTCTTCATTTTTTACATTTTCATGATTGAAAATAGGCGAGGATGGTCGAGCTGAGGAATGCACCAATTTTGAAGGGGAGTGAGCCAGTTTATGATGAAGATAGCTACAGGAAGGTTCTTGGGGAACGTGTGGGCGGCTGGTTGAATGGACTTGGCAGTGGATACATCACCCCAACATCGTCATCTACTTCGACTGTGGTGTCTCGTGCTAAGCTTGATTGGGCACGTAGGGAAGCCAAATCTCAAAAGGAAGATATGGTTCTCCGAATGTAGATGATGGAAATGGAGAACCAATAGCTTAAAGAAGAGGTGTCCACCTGGCAAGCAAAGGTCTCCACCATTGTAACAGAGATGGAAGCCATGAAGAATAAGAAAGTGCAGATGGAACAAATGTTGCGCCAATCTCATCCAGATGATGCGGGTGATTCCTCCTCTCATTAAAAGGTATACTTAGTATGCAGTAAGAAAATTTGTGTAGGGAATTTTGAAATTGAGTTGGTCTAAATTACATAATGTAATTATGCAATTATATTTTTATATTTTATTATATGTATTATGTATGCAATGAATTAATAGATCCAATTTTTGTAGGAATTCACATAACAATATTTTTATTGTTAGAATAGAAAAAAAAAACTTAGTAAACCTAGTTGAATTTAACAACATAAGCGTCCAATTCAGGCATATGAGGTCCAAACTGAGTTCGGTCAGTCCCGACACGTCCGTCACATCGAACTGGATGTGCTAGATCTGACGGTGCCCAAAAACTCCATGCCAATTGAAAATTATATGCTTAGAAGCAAACTTAGTTGTTGACCTGATTGGTCACCCCCAGTTTTGATTATGACAAATACTCTTGGTACTGATGGTTGCACTGAGGATTGCATGCAGGTTCACTGTGCACGTGCATTCGGACTCAAAGACATATCATGATGGTGTGCGGTATTTGTGCCGAAGAATGAAGATTTGTGTGTTGTATTTGTATTCATTATTTCATTTCTTCATTCTGGGATATAAATTTAATTATGGACTGTGCACTCCTATGGCTTGTGAAGTACTCACACCTATTTAGTTGGGTCCAGCATTAACCAGAAAAAAAAATAATGGTACAGGCAAGAAATCATGTATGTAAGTAGATTTTTGTGTAGGTTAATTAGTTGTATGTAATAATTTTCTGTTTTAGTTGGTTTTGGGGAGAGTTTTGTTTTTGCCATTGTAATCTCCTAGAACCGTATATGTAACCGTGGTATTCCTCAACCATAAGTGAGGGTAATTAATAAAATTACAATGAGTTTTCCTCAGGGATTGATACCTGAGATAGATAGAAAATTTTGAGGAAGAAATTTTTATAAGGAGGGGAGAATGTAGAGACCCGGAAAAATATGAATAATAAAAAAATAAAGGGGAAAGGGAGAAATGGTTTGGTGAAGAACCAAACCGTCGATAGTTTTGTGGGAGCTTAGAAAACCATCAACAATTTTGTGTAACCGTGGCCCAGTAATGGTAAAATGGTGAAAAATGGAAGGGTTAATAACCCAAACCGTTGACAGTTTTGTCTGGTAGTGTTAAATAGAGAAGGTTTTGCAACTCATTTTTTTTTAAAACAAAATTAAATCACTCTCTCTCCAGGGGCTGCGACAACCCCTTTTTCTCTCCTTGATTTCTCATCCAATTTTAGCCCAAATTAGCTGATAAACGTGGTTTTGGGATCCCGACGGTGATTCTCTACAATTTAATTAGAGTAATTTCAAGAATCGGGCATTTTAGGCACCACTCCAAAATCAGGGCAAGGAAATTGTTTTTTGAGTTTTGTTAATTATTGAAAGAGTATGGACTTAGTAGTATTAAAATAGAAAATATTCTGGGGTTACGCTAATTGAATTAGGGTTTATGGATGAAGGCTTTGTGTTGGTGCTGCAAGCATAGTATTGAATTTTTTGTAGGCATAGTGTAATGACCTGGAATTAAAATAATTAGAAAATATAATGAATAAAATGAATTAAAGGAAAATAAGGGGAGGAAAGGAAGAATTTTTAAGAAAATAACAGGCCTCGTCGACGAATGTCCTGTATTCGTTGACGAGTGTCCCTCTAAGATCGTCGACAAAGTCTGCTTCATGTTGACGAAGAAATCCTGTGAGAGAATTTTGGAAACCTTGAATTTCGTTGACGAAGGTATCTTCTTATCGACGAAGTCTTTGTAGCCCCTCGTCGACGAATCGACGTGTCTTGTCGACGAAGCCCTACGTATAAAAAAGGTTTTTCTTCATTTTCAGCTTGAATTCTCAAACTCTCTCTCTCTCTCTCTAAAAAATGAAGTTCCAGCCTTCTCTCTTCAGTTTGGGGCCGGTTTTGACCCGGTTTGACGATCTGGAACCACCACGAGGTTCGTGGGATCATTCTCTTTAAGGCTGTAGAAGCTGATCGTTGGATTGTGAGGTTTGGGAAACATCCCAAAATCAAGGTAAGTGAGTTTTTTTGGATTTTCCTTAACGAATAATGTTGTATAGAGCCTAGGAAGTAGTAAATGAGCATTTTTCTTAAGATTTGAGTTAATTGGAATTTATTTTAATTAAGTTAAGATTTTTGATTCAGGGTTCAAGTGAGCGCTGTGGGTATCAGTTCAGGGATCCTACATGCGTAGTTTGGAAGTCAGGTAAGGGAGAAATTTATGTATTAAATCCGGTTTTTCATGAATTAAAATGGATTATATGTTATTTAAATATATATATATATATATATATATATATATGTTTTTATGTGGGTTTAAAATGCCAGCCTTGAAATTTATGTTTTCTGAGCTTAGGAATGCTTATATAGGTATGTATATGTGAAAGTAAAAGAATGAAAGTGAAAAAAAAATTTCTGGGGAACTAAGTAAGAAATGAAATGTATTTTTAGCATATAAAGGTTTATTATGGGTTGGCTTATTTTGTAAGGAATGCATATGAATTTTATTGTTAAATTGTGTGACATGAGATTTTGTGCAAATATATGTTAAATGTATGAGATATAGGTTAAGTAAATAAAACTTTATGAATAAAATATGATATGGACAATGTTGCTTGTGTATGTTAAATGCAACCATGTAAATGTAAGATAGCTGAAAGACAGTCATGTTAGCAGATTCTAGCACATTTTTATGTGGAAACTAACTATAGCAGATTCTTGTGCACTTCTATGTGGAAACTAACAAATGATGGCTAAAGACCAGCTGTAGTACGAAGTAATGAAATGAAATGTTATGCAATGAAATAACAATAGAATGACAATGCAATGAAATGAAATGTGAAACATGAATAATACAAATGGGAAAGAGTCACTTAAAGTGAAACGAAATGCAAAGTTAAGTTATAAACATGAATGAATGTGTATGAATGTATAATGATAGAAAGGAATGATGTATTATGATATTAGAATAATGTATGTACGTAGAACATGTTACGATTGGGGCAAGCTGAACTCTTCGTTTGAGGGCTTGCTGAGAAAGGCAAGTGCACTAGTAGCTTCAGATGTGGCAGTAACTGCATAACGTACTAGAGTAGAGGGAACCTATTTGTATGGGCAGGTAGATTTCCCTATCCTTAGGGCCTTTTCCGGTAAACTATTGTTGAATGCGTGAGTACGAGATTAATCTAACACTTGAGGGCTTACTGAGTAAGGTAAGTGTCTTGGTATGCTTTAGTTATGACCTTAGGATTACCTATGTATCAGAGCAGAGGGGTGCTACTTGTATAGACAGGTAATCACCCCTATCCTTAAGTAATCTCATGGGTTAAATTTCTGCATATGTTTGATTAGGTCCAGAAAATGATTTCAGAGTTATATTAATGATTTGCATATGTAATTAAATGATATTTATATACCTCATGTTAGGCACACACTATTTTAATATGTATATTTTCTTCCCTTACTGAGATGTGTCTCACTCAAATATGAACGTTTCTTTTTAAGGACATCCTCGAGGTTGGGCCTAGAGAGCTTGAGGGTTTTAACATTTTTTAGGATTGTAAAAGAGAAAGGGTATATTATGATAAACTTTGGGGATGTAAATATTCTATGTTTTACGTTTTTATGTTTAAAGGTTATTGAGTAGAGAATGGAATGATTGTGAATATACTGAAATGTTTTGGAGATGTATGTATCTATGGAAAATGCAGGTGATATATAAATTTTATGGATTCTAGTTAGGATATAGCAAACTTTGGTATTATGGAATGTTGGTATTGTAGAACTATGTTTATGGAGATTATGGTTATGTTTTCCGCTGCGAATGTATGTAAAGATTTATAATTTATCAGGTTATTATTAGGCATAACGCACTAGACCCGGGTTTAGGGGTTCGGGGTGTTACACATAGTCTGAAGAATCAGGTGAGGGCATAGATTGAGTCATATATTTTTAGAAAGTTTACCGTTTAAACTACAACATTTGATTCAAAAATTATATATATGAATTAAGGTAGTTTTTGAAAAATTTGATGTTTGAACTGAGTAAATCCTGGAAACATATTTATTGTTATTTTTCAAAAAAATATATTCTTCTCAGATAGTTAGCATATTATAGAATGAAACTCACTTGTGTGGCATGAGTATAAATATTTTTACGGGAGATATTAGCATATCAAAATATTTTATAGTTACATAGAACATGCATGATTTGATAACGGAGTTTTAGAAAACTATAAATAGTACACAACTTATGATATTTTCAATATATTGTGATATTTCAGCCGACCTAGATGCTGTGATAACTTAGCCGACCCAGATGCCATGATATTTCAGCCGGTCTAGGTGCCATGATAATTCATCCGACCCAGATGCCGTGATAATTTAACTGGCCTAGATGCCGTGATAATTCATCCGGCCTTTTGCTATGGCTAGATATATTTATAACAATTTATTCAAAAGCATTATTATGATAGATTTTACACATAACCATGAAATAGTTATATTACATTTATTTATGAAATGTACTATACGATAGCAGAACTCTAATGACTTAGTTTAGTTTTAGAGCACGGTGCTGTAGCTATCAATTCAAATTAGCATCACCACACGTCTCAGATAGTGTGTTGGTGAATAGATAATCGATTAAGTCCAGTGTAGTGTAGTGTCTCCCCCCTAGCAGCCTGAACCAGGTTGAGCAGTCCAATCATACTTACAAACAAGTCAGTTTTGCCTTAACATGGTAGGCCAACCATTGCTAGGTATCGCCTATAGGCTGCACAACGCAATCGATATCATGTGGGGGTAATACATAATAACAACTAGCTATCCGTCTACGGGATAATTTCAGTATTATACAGATATACAAGACGATTTACGTCTATACAGAAATTTATTATGACATAGTATGTTTATGTTAAAATATGATTTCTTCAGACTTGTACGACAGAACAGATTTACCTAATTTATCAGATGCAGTTAATTATGTACAGTATATGTTTATAAAAAAATAGAACTCATGTGCCACACACTAATGTTAATCTATCCCACTTACTGAGAGGTGTCTCACCCGAGTAATTCAAACATTTTAGGAAATCCAGACCAATGTGTGGAGCGAGCTCTGAGATAGAGGGGACTTTAGTACTGCCCTAACTACAGGGTAAGTGTTGTGTTAGGAGATGGATTTTGTGCGTCCCTAGAATAATTCATAGTTTCTTTTGGGGAGGTATATGTATATTTATAGAGACAGCATAACTCTGGTATTGTGTATGAGGACTGGTTCATTATGTTTTTCTGCTGCATAGATAGTATGTATATATGGATAGATACATCCTCGATTTTCCCCGTTGGGTCCGAGTAGACTTTGTTATAGTTTATGGTATTAAAGTAATAAATAAATAAATAATAATAATAATAATAATAATAATAATAATAATAATAATAATAATAATAATAATAATAATATTTTTGGGCATTACACTTCCCTTCTTTTCAAATCCTTTCCAAACCAAATACCTAATTTGAATTCTAGCTCAAGCAATGTTTTGGACCAATGAGGTTAGCTCCATAAGTTTACAATTTTTCTTCATGGAAAATTATTAGTAAAAGAGGGGCAGTAGTTCATAGTTAGTTTTTACCTTACATGACAAAAACCAAGTTGAAAGTATAAAAAGTGAAGACAAAAAAGTAAAAATAAAAAAATATAAAATAAAATCACCTAAGGTAGTCAATTTGCCTTTTCCCACCAACTTTAGCTTTGGTGCCCCAATAGGCAATTGAACAACTCATTTAGGTGGAAAAATTCAAAAAATTGAGTTGCTTTCTTGTGATTAGTTGAGGAACTTGGGCAAGCCATGTGTCCCATTGATGTCACATGTCAAGCAACAATATTGGAGCCTGATGGTTGGTAGTCAAGGCTAGATATTTTAGAATTTGAATTTCAAAATCAAATTCAAAAAGGGTTTTCTCTGCCTTCCACTATAGGTCTATTGAAGGACCCTTTCAGGGAGAGAAATAGGTATGACTAAGCTGGTGCAAGAGTTTTCTAGTGTGTTCAAAGGGATTTGGAATGGGGGAATTTGATTGAAGAAAGAAATAGAGATACTTGCATCTCTACTTTGACTTTTGGGGTACTTGGGGAGTGATTTGAAGGAGAGTAGTCATCCACTTGATCTACAAAGTTAAAATTTTTCACCAAGATCAGTGCATAACCATTCTCTTAATTTTCATTCATTTCCATGAATAGTTGAATGCATGATGTATAAAGGCTTTTGTATGTGTGTGTGTGTGTGTGTGTGTGTGTGTGTGTATGATTACATTTGTTATGCTTTTTGTATCATTTCATGTTGACAGTTACATATTAGTGGTGTTAGAATGTCTCACTTCCAATTTCACAAGAAAAAGCATCTTGAAGTACCAAAAAAATTACATGTGTGTTCATTTTTGTTGTTTACGTAGTTGACCGCCCCATTAGGTGGTTGACCACCCCCTGTATTTCGAGAAAGTAATTGTTGGGCTACCAAGCAGTTGACTTCCTCTCCATAAGTGGTTGATTGGAAAATCTCAGGAGTGATAAGTTTTGTACTTTTGTCATATTTTCTTATGAGATTCTTCAAGTTTTTTAATCTCTAGACTCGTTAAATTGTAATTAGTCGAAATTGCTTGCTATTTGGATGAAGGTTTTCTGATTTTTCTATTAAAAAAAATCATCATTTTCACTTCAAAAATAAATTCACTCAAGTCTTCAAGTTTTACCAAAGTTTTCAAACTTCCTTGAAGTCATACATCCATTATACTGTTTTTGGATGCTCTCCAAGTTTTCCAACATTCATTTTAGAGCTAGTTTATGGTTCTTCCACCAAAAATCCATAAGTTCTTCTAGTTTAAACAATGGAAAACATTTTTTTCAAACTAATTTCCTATAACATGGCTTGAGGGTGGAAAGAAGGAATTTCTCAATGTTTTAGCTTGATTTCAATCTCTATTCTACAAAGTTTTCATTAAAAAATCAGTTTTCTACTCAAGAATAAATAATTTTTCAATAAGGTTTCAAGTGTTTTCAAGGGTTTCTAAGTGATTCGGAGAGTTTTCTCAAAAGTAATCACTAGCATGTTTTCTAAAACTTGTTTTTGAAATTATTTTAGAACTACAAGTGGTTTGATTCCTCTAATGGAGTATATGTAGGCAATCTATCTTGACAAATTCAACAACAACTAAAGAACATTTTTTTTTTGGTTTCTCTTTTCTCTTTAAAAGTCCACCATTCTTATTCACAGTGATATTTCCAAACTAGATCTTTGAGAAGAAAAGGGTTTCCTTTATTTTACCTTTTAAAAAACAAAAAATAAAGTGGTAACTCTATTTTAAATAAAATGTGTAAGTAAGAAAACTTAAAGATGGTTATTTTACTTACTTTGGTTTATACATGTCGCCAAATGCTAGGAACTAAAACATGTCTTCTAAACTTGGTGTTAGCATTACCTTTTCAAAAACCAAAATAAAGCAGCGACTCTGTTTATAAACAAAATGATAAGCAAATGAACCAAGGGTTGGTCCATTTTACTTTGATTTTCTTAAGTCATCAAATGTTGCCAACAGAAAAAAGGGTGCTCTAAAATCAATGTCAACAATGTGCACCATCTCAAACATACTCATCGGTAGATCTACTTTTGAACCATTTACTTGATTTGTTCCTATGACCATTACCTTAAGTCTATCCTATATTTCCATAGCCGAGTCACAACTTGAAACGTCTACTTATCTTTTGATTTGGGAAGTCACTTACAATTAACAATAAGCGTAGGAATGACAAGTCCTTTAATAGTATTTTTCCATACTACAACATCAAAAGATTGAATATAAATTTTCATGTGGGCCTTCTAGTAGGTATACTTGAGCCATCAATCAAGGGAGGTCAATTCATGGGTTGTCCTTTCACAAGACCATGAATTGCCATGGAGACCTTGGATCTACTCTAATATAAAATAGTCGTGCTCTTACATCAAGTGTTGGTCCATATATGGCACCTAATAGAAGGGAAAATTGGAAGGATTTAAAAATTTTAATTTTTCAAAATTTTTTTCAAACCAAATTAAGAATTAATCTCTTCAAAGTTAGTAATTAACATGAGAAAAATAATCAAGCCATACAATAAAGAGACACACAAATTTATATTGGATCAGTCACTAGAGCTACATCCACTCCTAATATAGTAGTTTGAGAAGTTTCATGAAATTCAACCAATAGATTATTTTGAGAATCGCTCAATTATGAAAAGTTTTCCTTTCCACACAAACTCCCTATTTTCGATTCTAGCCAAACATAGTGCAATCCTACCCTCAAGAGGCCAGTCCCTTAAGGAAACTACTATAAATTTATAGAAGGAATGATACAATAAATCCAAATGTCTTTTTCTAACTCATTATTTTAGTATATTCTTTAATCAGTGAGACTAGAGATATTGATGGCAGTCTCAACCTATTAGGATAAATACAATAAGCTCAATAAATTAGAAAATAAAATATGAATGGAATCTCTTTGCAATAGAAAATTATTTTAAGCTTGCTTAAATGTATTCTGATTTCTTTTTACTAAACAATGAAATTATATATATATATATATATATATATATATAAACACACACACACACACACACACATATAGTGATTGAGTGGTAGATGGTCTTTGGTAAATACCCAACAGACACTATTTTTTTTTTTTTGGGATTACGCAACGGGTATCCACGTGTCCGTTTTACGGTCCACGTAACTAATCCTGCGCCCTTTGAAATTGACCCCATAACTCTAAAGAGAAGGTAAATTCAGGAGTCCATGGACGGAAACGAGTTCGGGAGGGTTTGAACACCTAACCTCGTGAGAGGCACTTTCACAGCCCGTTGAGTTTCTAAGAATGATCTTGATGAGTTCCAAGACAAGTCAAAACCAATCATCCCAGGTGAGCTATATTTCTTCGCTTATTTCAAAATTTAAATACTCGGTTTCGTAAAAACAAACTTACAAATAATCCATGCATGGAATTATCATGATTAGTAATTTATGAAACCATTTAATAAATAATCCTTCACAACCATAACCATTTTACGCATGTAACTCAGAAGAAGTTTATTAAAGCTTATGGTGAGATCTCTATCAAAACTTCTCATGGAGCATCAAACGATGCACCTAATGAAGTATCTACCGGTGCTTCTATCAATGTTTGTGTCACTCTTTCTTAAAAAATAATTCATTGAATATTAGCACAAGCATAGTGTAATAATCATAAAGAGTCAATGCATTTTTATAATTTTTTTGTCATCAATATCTCATAGAGTCAATCATTAAAATTACATTCCAACACCTCTCTTCCTCAACAATCAATGGCGATGTCTTTTTTTCTGAATTCATAAACTAAAAAATTTCTTTTAGCAAATATGCAATTTGCTAGCCCTCCACTCTGCTCCTCCAAAGTTGAAGTGGCAAAAAGCAGAAAATGAAAACAATCTCTGTAAAATAAATGCTAATAGTTAATCGAAGTCCCATGTCCCATGTTGAATAGCTACCAAGCTCAAAGCAGCCGCCACTATTAAAAAAATGAATAAGTAAAGCCCACATAAACTACAATTTGTAACCAGAAGTCAAATAAAACCACAGATTTGAAGGAAAAACTGCAATATCAGAAGATGCTAATGCATTTCGCTACCAAAAGAAAATTTTCTGGTTTGCTTAAATTTGAAAAGTTTAGATATCATGAATGGAGGTGAATTTCAAAAGACAAGAGAATAACTTGTAGAAGGATAGATCAGAAATTTAAAAGAAATGACACCAGGGGAAGAATCTCGGGCATAGTAGTATTATAGACAAGGAAGGGAATCATAAATCCAAAGTACATAGCATCCAGTCATCAGTGGCTTTTGCGCTTCAAAAGAAGAAAAATATAAATATTTTTTCGATGTTCATCATCGTAGATGTAGAAATTATCTGTAAGTTTCTGGGCAAATCGTTCAAACAGCTCCTTCACGATATTCTCATTTACGAAGTGTTCCTTTATAAGTCCTTCCACTACAGCTCGGAAATGCAAGACTATGGTTTGGACATCGGCCGGGGTTTCCTTTATGGTGTTTGTCATTGGGACCATTCTCTCAATTGTGAAATATCCATTTCTCTCTACAATTGCCTCTAACTCTCCTGGGGAAACGTAGTATAGAGGAAGGTTGAAAGAATTTAGTTTTTCTTCACTGATTACTCCCTGCAATCAATACGAAAGAGAATCATTATTATTTTAACAAATAATGAAGAAGTTTATACATACAAATGTTTGGTGACAGCCAAAGTGTGGGATATAAATTGGATGTAGAAACCTTTTACAGAAGTTTTGCACTTAAGTTTTTCTTTTCACCAGCCAATCCTTCCTAATTCATACTTTTACTGAAAAAAATTCTTTTGTAATTCCTTACAGGACACTGAAAATGATGGATTTTTTTTGTTTCATTGGACATTCAAACTGGGCTAGGACTACGCAATGGGAGTTAATCTATCTCCTATCTCATATGACCTTTCATAAATTCGAATCTGAAACTTATATAATGGTCCAAAACTTTAACCACCGGTATTTCCGCTTGGATATTTTGAATTATGTTATATAGTTGTGTTCAATCAATATTTATGTTGATCTGCTAAATGATGTTGATCCACCCATGTGGGTGCATTTATTGTTACTTGGGAAGTTGTAGCTCGTGGAGCCTGCACAGCCTCAGCATGCAATTTGTCTTTATTGTGTGAATAATTTACAGAGGGCAGAAGAAGAGTAAGCTGTGAGACAGAGAGGTTAGTTCGTTTAGTTGAGTTGAACTGTGTTACTCCTCCTTTCTTGTATCTCTCTTATTGATCTTATAGTGAGATTTCCTCTCTCTCGTGGACGTAGGCCGAGTTTGGCCGAACCACGTAATTTGAATTGTGTTTTGTGTGTTTTGTGTGTTGGTGTATCTGTGTATGCTAGTTTCCTCTGCTTTCCCCTTAACAAATGAAACAAAAGAGATTGAGCTATATATATATATATTATTTTTCATGGGCATTATTAAAATTATTTCATTGGGGTTTTAAGGATTTGAAGATCCCAACCATTAAATTTAAGACTTTTATATTTGAAGTTTTGGGTTTTATTACCTTTAGAAAGGTGATAAGGTGTATGTAATAGGAGATATATTACCTCTTGTAACCTAGCTCTTTTGAGTCTTCAATAGACCAAAAAAAATAAATAAAGTTTTTGGAGCAATTTGTAAATATTAATACAATAAAGACACTAAGAGCAAAGGCATATATTTTTCAATGAGATAAATAAGTGTACCTGTTAAGGACGAGGACAAGTTTATGGTCCAAAATTAAGTTCTTCGTTGATAAGAATCATCCTTGTAACTCAATGATCTTCTAAAAGAAGTTTAATTTGAAAAAAAAAAAAAAAAAAAAAGGGATCACATGTCTTTGCCATTTGAAAGTGAAATTAATCAGTTATGTAAATTGTAAATTAATGAAAAGTAGCAAAATTAGGAAATTGGGAACACTAGATTACATTTGAAAACATAATTCTTTTCAAAGAGAGAAAAATTATGAGCACCAACCCACAACTCCCTAATTTCTCTCCTTTCTCCATTGAATTGAAATTGTTTAGACTTGTATTTATACTTGTTTTCATCTCTATAACTTGAATTGAACACTTTGTAAGAACCACCCATAGCTTTGGTGCCACGTATTGGGCCAACGAGTAGCATACATGGACTTGAAATATATGCTTTATGCCTGATTAAAGATCCATTTGTTCCAAGGCTTTATCATTTAAGCATTGGCTTGTTCATGCATATAAACCACTCCTCAAGAGAACAAAAAAAAAAAAAAAAAAATATGGCCTATTTTTTTAATTAAAATTACCAAATTAGGTAATGTTTTAAACAAATTATAAAAGTACGACATTCTACTCTTTAAGATGTTGATACCCGCCGGTCTCACATGGCACACAGTCATTGCTACAAAACAATTAATGCTATCCTAATTTGAGAAAAAGCATATAACATTGATGCTTTGCCTAATTGTTCGGGTCTCTGTCCTTCCACGTGTCTATGTGCTTGTGTTTTAGATGTTGAAAATATGAAAAATTAATTTTACATTTATTAATATCAAACAAATAAAAAGGGAGAGCCATTTTCAATATACTTAAAATTTAGGAAATTGGCATATAAACATGTGGAGGGCAGGTCCCCTATATAATTTCCCTGTATAGACTCCTAAAATGTTGTGTGTTTCCGACAACGTTTAATGCTACTATCTTAGGCTAACACACAAACACACACATGCATTTAGTTTCTAAGTTTAATTAGTGTTGACTATCAATAGCTAATCCCTTAATCAACTCCTTTAATGGGCCAACTAAAAATTTTATAGTACTTCTAAAAAGCAAAAAGGCTTGTTTTGGTAGTCCTTGAGTGAAAAGTTGAATTTCCCATTAAGGGTAAGATGTCTCTCTAACTTTTACTTTCCATCTTTTGACTTTCTCTTATTGTCGACAAACCATCATGACTCTCTGAATTTCTCTAACTTTTACTTTCCATCTTTTGAGTTTCTCTTATTGTTGACAAACCATCATGACTCTTTGAATTCCTCGCTCCATCTTTTAGTTCACTTAATGTACATGAATCACAGTTCTTCTTCCTCTCTATAGTTGTATTATGTCCACTAGCTACTCCTTTTTTCATGGTTTACTCTTCCATTTCTTCTGTATTTTTATCCAAATGTACGCAGATAGGTGCCTAAAATATTGATGACAAACTAGCGATGGCCGAACATGATGACTTATAGTGTCGTGTCATGATAAAAGAGATTGCAAGTGCTTATTTTTATTCTTTTTTTATTTTATGTTTTAAAAAATCGTAGAACTTTTTTCCCTCTTGTTTTCTTTTTCTTTCTTTAAAAAAGTCCATGTCTTTCCTTTTAGATTGGAGTATTTTCACCTCAAATTTGATTTCAACCATGCAAGCGAGATCTAGAGTCACTTGCTCTCTATTGCTTGATCAAGTCACTCAAATTTGTAGCACTTTAAAATCTTTTATCACCAAGTACGAATATTGGTCCTTTTTTTCTTCCCTTTTTTTTTAAAAGGTAAAAAATTAAGGTGTATTGGTATTTTTTTTTTAAAAAAACATTTTTTTAGCTTTCCTAGTGAATAAACAAGTGGGTAGAGTGGGTTCCTTAATTTAATAATTTTTTATCAGTGTATTATTTTTTTTTTCTCATGTGTAATCTTTACTACAACACAGACAAAAAATATCTATGTAAATGAGAGACTCCAAAGCACACATCACTGAGAGATGGTAAAAGTAGGGTGATAAGTTATTATTAGATGTGCCTTTTTTTTTTTGCAAACTTCCCTAAACAACTGATTTTGTAGATGTGTTTAAGGTACACAATCTCTATTAAAATGGCTAAAAACAAACGGTTGCAAGCACAAAAATAGGCACCACTAACCTCATGCTACCACTAACATCATGCTAAATAACTTCTAGGCACCACTAACATCGTGCTAACTAACTCCTACAAACTAGGCAGAAAATAAAACACTAGCTTGTAGGAGTTAGTTAGCATGATGTTAGTGGTAGCATGATGTTAGTCGTGCCTATTTTTGTGTTTGTTATCGTTTGTTTTTAGCATATATAATAGTCATTTTCTCATCAATGAAGTAGTAGAGTTTTCAATCCAACTTTAGTTCCCCTTGTTTTTAAATTTATCGTTTTCTTCTTCCATTTTACATCAATGGTATCAGACCCAATTAAGAGTTCCACAATGGCTTCTGAAACTTTTGTGCAGCCAGCCATTCCACGCTTTGATGGTCACTATGACCATTGGAGCATGCACACGAAAGATTTTTTGAGGTCCAAAGAATATTAGACAGTTGTTGTTTCCGGAGTAGCAGAACCAATAGCAGGTGTTGTGTTGACAGATGCACATAAGGTGGAGCTTGCAGGGCAGAAGTTGAAGGATTTTAAAGTAAAGAATTATCTCTTCTAGGCAATTGATCGTTCCATCCTTGAAACCATTCTTTGTAAAGAAACTTCCAAGAAGATCTAGGACTCTATGAAGAAGAAGTATGAGGGGACAACAAAGGCAATGAGGGCACATCTGCAAGCACTTCGAGGCGATTTCAAAACTTTACACAGGAATTCTGGAGAATTGGTGGCAGATCACTTCTCTAGGACGATGGCAATCGCAAATAAGATGAGAATCCATGGCGACCAAATGACAAATGTCACTATCGATCATTGAGAGGATTCTTTGTTCGATGATAACAAATTTCAACTATGTTGTTTGTTCAATTGAGGAATCTAAAGACACTGACAACATGTCCTTTGATAAATTGTAGAGTTCTTTGTTGGTTCATGAGCAGAAAATGAATTGGCAAGACAAGGAGGAGCAAGCGTTACAAGCCTCGGCATCAAAAGGAGGAGGTCATGGACAAGGAAGAGGCAGAGGTGACAATGATAGTAGAAAATCAAATCATAAATCTAAATATTCTTATTCTCAAATAAGAGGAAAATGTCATGACAACAACAACAATCATTCAACGCCTTCCAAGTCAAAGTCAGCAAACATATCAAGAGTTGAATGCTACAAGTGTCACAAGTTTGGCCCCTACAAGTCAGAGTGGCGTACTAATCTAAGGAGAGATGGTGGAAAGCAGTCCAATTTTGCTTAGAAGAAAGAAGAAGTGTCTTTGTTAATGGCTTGTCATGTGAAGGACGAAACATATGAGTGGCCGCAGCAAACATATGAGTGGAGTGAAGCTTGTATTCTCTGAATTAGACACTGGCCGCAGCAAACATATGAGTGGAGTGAAGCCTGTATTCTCTGAATTAGATGAAGCTTTTTGTGTTGTTGTGAAGTTTGGTGATAACTCTACAGTATTTTTTATGGGAAAAGGAAAGGTAGCAATTCAAACCAACAAAAATTATATTCAAACTATTTCTAACATTCTCTTTATTCTAGATTTGAGAACAAACTTACTCAGTGTTGGTCAACTACAAAAAAAGGGATATGGAATCTCTATAAAAAATGAAGTCTGCAAAATTGAAGATGAGAAGTTGGGCTTCATAGCTTAAGTCAACATGACATTCAACCGAATGTTACCATTGTATCTCCATGACACCGCTCACTAATGTATTTATGCAAGATTGGGAGAGAAGGAATGGCTATGGCATTTTTGCTATGAGAATCTTAGCTTTGGTGGGTTGAAGACTTTACAACAGAAGAATATGGTGACTGGTCTTCCTCAACTTACAGCTCCTGCTGAAGTTTGTGAAGAATGTGTTGTTAGCAAACAACACCATAATCAATTCCCACAAGGGAAATCATGTAGGGCAAAGGATGCACTGGAGCTTGTTCATTCCAACATTTATGAGCCAATAACTCCATGCTCTAATGGAGGAAAAAGACATACTTACTTTCATTCATGGTTTTAGTCGTAAAAGCTAAGTTTATTTTTTTGCAAGAGAAGTCTTAAGCCTTTCTAGCCTTTAAAAGGTATAAAGTGCTGGTTGAGAAAGAAGTTGGCAGTCCCATAAAAAATTCTTCGCATAGATCATGGTGGAGAATATAACTCACATGAATTTGCAAGTTTCTGTGAGACTCATGGAATCAAAAGGTAGCTTATATCAACTTATACGCCCCAAGGAAATGGCGTTTGTGAAAGGAAGAATCATACTATTCTAAATATGGTGCGAAGTCTTTTAATAAGGAGTTGTATTCCAAAGAGCTTCTATCCTAAAATAGTTAACTGGAGCATTCATATATTGAATAGAAGTCCCACACTTTCGGTTCAAAATAAGACACCAGAGGAAGCATGGAGCGGATGGAAACCAGTTGTTGATCACTTTAGTTTTTTTGGGTGTGTTGCATATGCCCATATTCCAGATCAGAAGAGGAAGAAGTTGGATGACAAGGGAGAAAAATGTGTTTTTCTTGGTGTTAGTGATAAGTCAAAAGCTTATAAGCTTTACAATCCTAACACTAAGAAAATACTTATCAGTCGAGACGTTGTTTTTTATGAAGACCAAATCTAGGAATGGAGCAAAAATGTAGTTGGAGAGCCAATTCCAACTAGTTTTGATGGAGAAGATGGTGATGAAGCAAACCATCCATAGCAAAACCTTGCTCCTGCAACTGATGCATTTGAGAATCCTCAAAATGAAACTCTTGCAGCCTCTAAAGTCACTCCAACAGCACTAGAAGCAGCAATTGAATCATGTTCTCGTCGTGTTTGAAGGAGGCCAGCATGGATGTTAGATTATGAGGTAACTAGAATTGATCAATCTGAAGACCAAATCACTCATTTTACTCTATTTTTAGATTGTGATCCTATAATGTTTGAAAGTGCTTTCAAAGAATCAAAATGGCGGAAGGCTATGGATGCTAAAATTGGGGCCATCGAAAAGATTGACACTTAGGAGTTATCTAATCTTCCAGAAGGGCACAAAACAATTGGCATGAAGTGGGTTTGCAAGACAAAGTTGAAGGAGAATGGTGAAGTCAACAAGTACAAGGCACACTTGGTGGCCAAGGGCTATAAGTAAGAGTGCAGTGTTGATTATAAAGAAGTCTTTGCTCCAGTTGCAAGGCATGACACAATCATATTGGTGATTGCATTAGCAGCTCAGAACTCATGGCCTATCTTTCAACTGGACATGAAGTCGGCGTTCCTTCATGGAGATTTGAAGGAACTGGTATTTATCGATCAACCTCTTGGTTATGTGAAATATGGAAATGAGCATAAAGTATATAGACTAAAGAAGGCTTTATATGGATTAAAACAAGCCCCATGGGCTTGGTATAATCATATAGAAACTTATTTTTTGAAGGAAGGATTTCAAAAATGTCCTTTCGAACATACACTTTTCATAAAAGTTGAGGATTGAGGAAAAATGCTCATTGTTTGTGATAAGTCCCTAAAATATATGATTTTAGATCCTTATTTACCTATGCTTATCCTCATTTTATTATATATTGACCTAGAGATATCATTGTTCAGAGCTATGCAAGGTTTATTTGTCTTTTTAGGAAAAACAAGTTAAAACCATGGAGTTAGGCATTACAAGAAGTCAAGGAGAATTTGGAGGATTCAAAGTTCAAATTTAGACGTTTAGCCAAACTCTAGAAACTTCAGAGCATAAATGGACAAGAAGATGATGCTCAAGCATGTGGCGCGACCAGTAAACCACAGGGGTGACTTAGACTTACACTGCAAACTCCAAGGTTCAGACTGACATCGAATTGCTACAATTTTCGACCAAGTGCTCGACCAAGAGACCCACTAGGGCGACCACATCGAGAAGTTGAGATAGAACTGAAATTCAGAAGTACCGAGAGTCTCAATGAAGTATTTGACCAAGAGACCTTTAGGGGTGACTATGTCGAGATACTGAGATTTCCTGAAGACCGAGATACTGCATGTCTTGACCATCGAAATCTTGAGGCATGACGAAGTTGAAGGAATTGGAGATTCGAATCCCTGACTTCCTGCGAATCTCGACTAGGGCGCACACAAAAATGATGAAGGAGCAACTTGGTCGATAGAGACAATCTGCCGCGCAAGATCTTCTGCAAACCTTCCTAAATTGAAAAACAAACTTTGTAAACCCTAGAGCCTATAAATAATTACTACGAACATGAGCTTTGGCTTCTTCTTTAGCCACTTTTAGGTTACTGGCAGAATTAAGATGTCATTGAGAGCCAAGATAGATTAGGAATAGCATAGTTTTCAACTCCTGTTTCAGTGTATGCATGAAGTGCTCGTCGGCCTGTGAGAACGGGCAGCGCTCGTGTGCTAACCATGTTTATTACACGAGCACTCTGTTTATAATTCCCGACGTTAGTGACAGAAGTTCTGAATAATAAAGGGATGATTTTTTTTACCTTTACTTTCATTTATATGCTTTCGTTTACCTGCTGTGTGTTTGATGAAGGATTGTAGATAAGGATAAGCACTTTTATGTATCAGTCAGAGGGAAATAGTCGGCTACGGAATCGCAGGGGTTTTCATTCATAGTTGAGACAGGGTATACTCTAGTTCTCGACCGTGCTCTACATAGTTGGTGCACCCTTGCTACCCTGTGCTTTCGATTGCCCCTCTCCTGCTTTGGCCTGCTCGGGTTAGTACTTCTATGAAATTCTGGATGAACGTAGATAGAGGCATGGCGTCCAACGTCTGGTTTGGACCACAATATTGCTTTGTAGTAGTAGGGTAACTCATAAATTACTTGCTTTCCACTAGTATAGATTTACTCGCTTTTATTTAATCGCTTTTCAGTAGTTAGAAACAACCACTATTGCAAAGTATCACCTTTTACTTCCTTTTTATAACAAGGCCATAATAAACTAACTTGGAAGTGGTTTACAACTGCGCTTCATGTCCTTGTGGATCGATACCCGACTTACCCACTTTCCACTGTACTTGGGATAGTTAGGTTTATAAATATTATTTTTGGTAGTGGCCCAAGCCTTGGCAAGCCTACTAGTTTGCTTATATGATGATCTAATCTATACTGGAAGTAATACAACCATGTCTGGAAGTTTTAAGAAATCCATGATGGCTAAATTTGAAATGTCTGATCTTGGCATGATGCATTACTTTCTTGGCATAGAAGTGTTGCAGTCTTCCATTGGCATTCTTATTTCTCAAAAGAAATATGTGGGAGAAATCTTGGACAGGTTTCAGATAAAAGATGAAACAAACAACTAAAATGAGACTCTAAGTGTCTAAAACATGGAAAATACATATTTAGGTGAAAAGAACGTGCATTGACACAATACTCATGTGTAAATGGCCTGCAGAACCAAGTAATTTGGAGAATGAGGCAACAATACTTCCCAAGTTAGAATCTAGGAGGAAGAAAAAACTCAAAATGGATTAATGTTGGGTTTTATTTTTAATTTATATATCTAAGTTTTT
This sequence comes from Malania oleifera, assembly GCF_029873635.1. NCBI lineage: Eukaryota > Viridiplantae > Streptophyta > Magnoliopsida > Santalales > Ximeniaceae > Malania > Malania oleifera. The sequence continues at coordinate 59,169,842 of NC_080417.1, read as the reverse complement.
CATTATGTAACACTTTCTCCTTTTTGGGTTTTCTTTTTCCTTTACAAACATTGTGGAGTAATTTCATTTGGAGTTATGAACTTTATTTTACATTGATTTGTTGAATTTTAGATTTTTGGAAATTTGTACTAACAATACATATGTTTTGTTTAGTAATAAATTTTGGATTTTTCATTTGCTATTTTGATCTTGTTTATGAGTGTTTATTGAATATTTAAGTAGAATATTGAATGCATTTTTGGCATATTTAAAAGTAGGCATTCTATATTCTAAATTTCTTCATTATTGAATTTGTATAGAAGCAACATTTGATTTGAAAGAAAAAAGAGTGTTGGCAATGAGAATGTGTTGTCGCTAAAAGTGTTATTGCTAAACATGCATCGCGTTTGGCATAACTTTTTAATGACAAATTTATGTTATATCATTAAAACCCTATGTCAACAAGTGTTCCTAAAAAATTTCAGAGAAACAAATTCGTTACTAAATGATTTTGTGACTAAATTTTTATCCTTGATGTTATTTGCCAATGAATTACTTTCTTCCCTAATGATTTTTAGAGACAAATTTATAATTTTTTTTTTTTGCACAAAGCCTAAGAACATTTTCTTTGTCACAAAAATTAGAAAAACTCAATTGTGAGGATTTTTAGAAATGAATAACTTTTGTGGACGAAAAGTATCTTTTGGCAACAAAATTCATATTCGTCTCTGAATGTTAACATTCAGTGACGACTTTGAGTGATGAAGTAGAGACAATTTTTATTTCTGCTAAAAACTTTTTAGTGATCAATTTTTAAATTTTAAGGATGAATTGATTTATCCTTAAAAAGCATTTTTTCTTGTAGTGTTAACTAATGTCATAAAAATAATTGAACTTATCTTATTTATCAAATTCATCTAAGTCAGTTTAGGAAAGTACATAATAATTTTTTTCATTGATTTGAATAAAAAATTATTAAAATAATTTTTTTGGCTAGATTAGAAATATTAAAATTATTCAAAATCTAAAAGATATTATGAAATGTATATTTTTTCGTACATATTCAAATTCTTTAGAAAAGGTGTTTTTTTAAAAAAAAAAAAAACCTAAAGTGTAAGATGAAAGATAATTTTATTCAAAGAGAAACGAAATTAATTAACATTGAATGAAAAATTAAAATAAAATCACCAAGGAAAAAAAGTATGCATATGAAGTTATCCTTACTGGTTTAATAATCAGCAAATATGATGACATCTATTTTTTAAAAATTATAAATTTATATTTTTTGTTAAAAAAAACAGTAGAATTTGGGAGACCAACTGAATAATAATAGTATAGTTATGAAATGAAACAAACATATTTCATTTGTATAATTTTACATATATTGATTCAATCATTGTTAGCCGTTACTAAAATATTAAACTGTTGTGAAATGTGGCTCACATTCTAAGGGAAAGCATGAAAGAAATTAGGGTGCAACAATGCAGTAGGGCAAACCATCGACGCTAGCCCTGTAACCGTCAACATTTTGACTCGGGATATCCAGCACAAATTTCAAATTTTGAATAAGGAATGTTAATATGGTTGGGGTTTGGAGGGAAAACCTCTGAGAACTCTATATATATATATATGTTATTTATGATGTATTATGAGTGTTGGTTGATAGTTGTTGAGAGAATTGAGAGAGTTCTTGCATTTCTTTTGTAATTTATACAAGAAGATAGTGAATCCTTACAGTTTGCTCCCGTGGATGTAGGCATTACCAAACGACGTAATTCCTGGTGTCATTGTTATTGTTATCACTTTCATTTACTTGTTGTGGTTGTGGAATTGTTCTGCATTCACTATTTAAGTATTGCATTATTTGTTTGATTCTTATACAAATATACATTCTGTTGTGCATATTTCGGGGTTTTACACAACAAATTGGTATCAGAGCATTGTTGTGAAGGCCCTATATGGAATTCAACCGGAAGGCATGGATGAAGCAACATGGAATGAGTTGGAGGCAAAGGAAGTATCAACCATCTATTTGTATTTGGCTGATGACGTGTTGAATCACGTCATGGATGAGAATTCTCTAGCAACAGTTTGGTGTAAACTAAAAAGCCAGTATATGTCTAATTCTTTATCGAACAAACTTTTTCTTAAGCAAAGGTTGTATTGACTTAAGATGGTGGAGGGTTCTGATTTGAATCAACATATCAACACTTTCAATCAGATTGTGAGTGATTTGGTGCATGTTGATGTAAAGTTCAAGAAGGAAAACAAGGCGCTGAGGCTATTAAATTCCTTACCTACGTCTCAAACTTATGAAAACTTGGTTACCACTCTTACATGTGGCAAGAAAAGCTCGAATTCGGAAGAGGTGACAAGCGCATTACTCGGTTTTCATAGAAGAAAAAGGGCTAGCGATAATGTTTCACACAGTGAAGGGCTTGTAATGAAAAGTAACTAAGAACATTGGAAACATAAGTCCCGGAGCGGATCTCGGTTGAAATTCGGGAAGAGGAAGGGCGTGAAGTGTTTTAGGTGTGGTAAAATTGGGCACATAAGACCAGAATGTATGGAGTGGAAGAATGGGAATGATGTAGCTGAAGAAGACTCAGGAAGCAGTGATGGTGATATGTTATGTGTTTCGTCGGGTTTGGAGTGCCTCATGGATGATTCTTGGATTGTAGATATCAGATGCCTTTATCACATGACAACAAATAGAAAATGGTTCAACACCTACAGGTCAGTTAATACTAGTTATGTTTTGATGGGAAATGATATTTAATGCAAAAATTTGGCTTTGAAAATTGTCAAAATCAAAATGTATGATGGTGTTGTAAGAACTATATGTGATGTAAGGCATGTACCAGGTCTAAGGAATAATTTAATTTCATTAGACACTTTAGATTGTAATGGATATAGTTATAAGTATGAAAGTGGGGAAATAAAAGTGTGTGAAGGCGACTCGTTAGTGATGAAAGAAGAAAATGAAGCAAGAAATATCTATGCACTGTAGGGTGTTATGGTTGTAAGTGGAACTGCAGCTATAAAATCAATTCTCATTACTAATGGAATCCAAATGATCGTTGGATTGATCAGATTATCCTTTCAATGGGCTAGAATTTGATACTTGAACAAAACTAGATCTTGTGGAATCATATTGAATATTTGACGATACATTCCGTACCTTGCTAAAAAACCGATCCTTGTTTACCAACCACATAATGTCTAACCAAATCCAATTCTCTCTCGATACGTTCCTCAAAAAATCCGATTCGCGCGGATTCTTCCCCCAACTAACGAAGAGATCTTGGCGGAATTGCCACATATGAAATTGAACACAATTTTGCAAAGAAATAGCCCACTTGTTTCTTAAGAATAGATGGGAAACATGCTCAATATCAGTTGATTGAATAGTCAGATTTTCTATGGCATATGTTGTTACGGCATATGAGTGACTACATGTATTCAGATGTTTGGGGATCGGTGAGGATAGCATTATGGGGTAGACATATATTTTGTGTGGGTGTATCACGAAAGGTCTTAGTTATCTTATGTGGCTGAAACCTAAGGTGTTTCCCAAGTTTAACATGTGGTTGAGGTGGAGAACCTAAGTGGGAAAGAGATCCTCAAGTCATACATTAGGACTACATACACTGGTTTCATTCAAGAAGTTATTTGTATGATAATTCTTGGGGAAGATAGTGAGTATGATGTGTTTCTCATGTGACTGATCATCAAAGATATTGCTAGATGGGAGAGTTGTAAATTAATTGTGGGTAGGTTTTGTGGTAGACTACTAGTGTGTGAGTGGATGTCTACTAGTGCACTATTCTAGTGATGGAGGATCTAGGATTGGTGTTATGTCAAGATAGTACACCTTTCAGGGGTGTAAGAATGGTGGGTGTAAGCTGGGTGATCCTACGGCAAACAAAGGGGTGATTGAGGACACGAATTTTGGGGAGAAAGTCTTGGGGCAGTGTACTCAGGTAAAGAATAAGAAATAATGTAGAGACCCAAAAAATTAAATTTATGAAAATCATAAAAGAAAGGGAAAGAAAAGAGAGAATTTGTAGGGCAAGCAACAAGGACTTCTCGACGAGCGCAAGGCACTTGTCAATGAGGAAATACCGAGAGTCAGGGAATTTCAGGGCATTTAAGGATTGTCGACGAACCTGCATCTCTCGTCAATGACAGTTCTTCATTGGCTCGTCAACGAATCATTTATTCTTGTTGACGAGTCCTAGCCTATCAATAGGCTATGTGTCATTTTCTAGAAAAATTTCTCTCCCCTCTCCTCTCTCTCTCTCTCTCTCTCTCTCTCTCTCTCTCTCTCTCTCTCTCTCTCTCTCTCTTTTTCTCTCCCTCTCTCTCTCTAGGGCTTCGGTCCTCTTTCTCTCTCTCTTCAATTTCGGCTCCGTTTTAGGCTGAATCAACAATCAGGAACCACCACGATGATCTACAGAAGATTCTCATCTATTTAATGGGAGCGAAATCACGATTTGGGAGTTTTGGGGCACTGCTCCAAAACTGAGGTAAGGGTGTTAAACGTTGGTTTTTATTGGTAATTCGGAGCATTTGAGGTCTAGGAAATGCTAAATGATAAATATTATGAGAGTTGAATTGATTGATTTGGGAGAAATGTGAATTTTAGGGTTTTGAGTTTCGAATGCCACGAGCATGGGATTAGGAATTTTAGTAGGCCTCTCAATAAGTCAGGTAAGGGGATTAAATTATAATAGTCATTTTTTTTTTTAAATTACTAGTTGAGTAAATATGTGAAAATGAAAATATGATATATTCACTGTGGTTTTTATATTATGATTATCAGATGAAAAATTGTGTGGCATGAGGAATATGAAGTAATAAATTTATATTGGGAATGTGTATGAAATTGAGATACGTTTTTTCTACTCAGAAATGATATTACGTTATAAGTATGAAAATGTTTTACTCAGATGTGAATATATGAGGAACCCAGTATGATATATATCCATGTGTATTTTTACTAAGTAATGATGAAAATTGATATACTGATGAGTATTTTACTAAGAAATGATGAATTGTGATACATAGATGTATTTTACTAGGAAATGATAATAGATGTGTTATACATATATGTTATAACTAAGAAATGATAAAATGGGATATATATATATATATATATATAGATGTTTTAATGAAATGATGAGAGATGTGTTATATATAGATATGTTAAATGAAATATACAAGCATGGGATGAGAATTATACAGAAATGATGCGAATTATACTAATATATTGAGTTATACTGATATAGTGAAATGTGAATGTGGAAATGCGAAAATGAGAACCCTGATGGACCAGAGTTATTCTGAAAGCACGGTACCATTGTTAGGATTGTGTTAGTGCAACCACATGGCTTGTATAGCGCATGGTGTGACAGTCGATTGGGCCAGTGTAAAGGGTTGCGTTGTCCCCTGGAGTCTGGACCAGGTGTGGACAGGCCAATCGTACTATAGACATATCCCCCCTTTGATTTAATCGGGTAGGCCAACAGTGGCTAGATCCACTTTATGGGCCGCACAACCAGGTCATGGGGGTGATACATGACGAGGTGAATATCGTTAGGGTAGCCATGAGTTACAAACACGTAATGGATTCTATACTGGAAGAAACTCATGAGCTATATTATGGTTACTTATTACAGACACAAAATGAACAACTATGAGTTACAGACACAATGTGTTGCATACTGGGGGATACCCATAGGCTATAAAATGTGAATATGAATATGAGAAATGAAAGAAAGTGGAATTGATATGAGAAATGATCAGCCGTGGGTTATAGACACAATGTGCTATATGTTAGTGGACACCCACAGGCTAGGAAATGTGAATATAAATATAGGATATGAAAGAACATAAATATGATTACGAGGAATGAGAAAGGAAAGAGTATGTGTATGATATGAGATGTGAAAGCATACGAATAAGAATTGATAAATGGAAGTATACATATGTGATTATGAAAATGATATGAAAGCTTATGAAACTATGCTTTACACATGTATATGATTATGAGTACATATCTGTATATATTTTCCTAGCTAGTATATTTATTAAAAGGGAATGTAATATGATGTAATTGAACTCATATGCCACACACTGTAAATAATTTGTTTCGACTTACTGAGAGGTGTCTCGCCCAAATATCTAAACATTTCAGGGAATCGTGAGAGTAGATAAAGCTCCAAGATAGAGGGAATTGGTACCCTGATAGACAAGCTAAGTGTTTTGAGTTAGAGAGTGTGTCTTGTTAAATCTACCGGGATTTTTGTAGAGTTGTGGAGATATATATGTGTATGTATAGATATATAGTACGTTGGTATTTGTGTTCGGCGTGTTATGTAAATATTGACTTTTGCTGTTAGGTATGTTTGTATGTGCTAGATTGATTACCCGGTACCCCACATCGGGTTGAGCCTTGATGATATATGGTATCAGAGATATTGGTTAGAGATGTTGAAATCTGATATGGATATATGATTTATTATTATTGATTATTATTGTAAAAGAGAAAATAAAAAATCAGGGCATCACATGTAAATTCTAGAAAATAGTGGCAGCAGCAAACATGTAATTTAGGCGGAGTTAGGTACTCAGGCCAAAAATACGGGAAATCCTATCTCAATTCAATAGTATCATGGTATGAATGGGCATGTGATGCAGGAGAAGCTATGATTATGCGTCAAACATGCGTAATTAGGCGTTTAAATTCATGCATTGAATATTATACTTTTAATTAAATGCCTAATTATGTTTAGTATTTTAACATTGAGCTCATTTGAGATAATTATCTTGTTTTTGCTGTAAAGTTACGGATGTTTTATTATTGCAGGATAATTTTCAAAAATTAAAACTAAGTCATGCACGCAAAGAGAGGCCGTTTTTGACACTACTTTAGAATTTAAGTATAACTCTCTCATATGACCTTTGATTTAGATGATTTAAAATTTTGTAGAAAGCTAAGAGAACCATCTATAACTTTAATGTTTTACGTTTTGAGAAATACTGACTGCAACAAGGTCGAAATCGGATGTGAAATTACCACACACTGTTTTTGTGGACTAATGGGTGGAGAGGACTCACTTAATCATTAATTGTGATTGAAACTCAGCGAGGAATTGCATTCAATTGATTTCAATCTAAAAAAATAATATAGAGACAGATTTAAGATACACAAACTCTCTCTTCTAATTGGTTATTTACCCTCACTCCACCATACTACGTTACATACACACACATCTATTTATAGCAAAAGATGGACAATAGGTAGAATTAAATTCAAACAAGTAGGTTGAAGTTGGTGAAGAGTTGGTGGCCGCTGATCTCCAATGTCAATAGAAGCGGCTAGTTGGTGCGGCTGTCGTAGTCAAATTTTGCTGCCACTGTCAAGTATACTCTTCAACAAATTAGTACATGGAGTCAATTTCTATTATTCAATTGTTAGGTGTCGATTACTAGTAGTGGCCTGTCGGTTATTGGTAGTGGCCTTAGGTTGTTCCTCTATTTTCGGCATTCTCTATATTCTAAACATGGTGGCTATTTAAGCAGTCGTGGGTTATCAATGAAGCACATAAAAACTATTGTAGAGAAAAATTATTCCAAAAATTGTGGTACATTTTCACCCGAAGAGAATATTTTTGTGAGTGCTCTATTTACATTTACGATGGGCCTATCATTAATGTAGCGAGATGCAACAAGAAGATTTGAATTGTACTGAGACACATTCAATTGGCCGTGTGAAACGATGAGGAACTCAGCAAGATTCTTGGGACGTGATGATTGCCAATGGAAACCTTCACAATTCGAGTTTCCAATGGAAGCTTCTTCCAGCTGAGGAGGCAATGTGGGAGCGAAAAAAAAAAAGAAGCTACAAGAGATGTGTCTGAATATGGATCTTGAGGACAAGGATCCACTTACTAGGGGAAGTATTGTTAGGCCTGAGAGGGGGGAGGAGGTTAGACGTGCGACGCATGGACTGACGTAATGACATCATGCAGGGATGGTTGGCATGAGTGCAGGGACTGGGTCACAACAGTTAGAGAAATTTATGCTTGATGTTATCTTTTTGCATTTATTTTAGAATTTTATTTCAATTAGTACGTGGAGTCAAATATCTATTAATTCAATTTTTAGGTGTCGGTTATTGGTAGGCGTCGGTTACTGGTAGTGGCCTTAGGTTGTTCCTTTGTTTTCGGCATTCTCTGTATTCTGAACATGGTGGCTGATGGATCCATACCCAGTCAAAGCAGATGGCTGCTACGGCTGCTGCTTCTTCAACATCTACGGCGCCGGCAGGATCTCCGTCAACCTTTGCTGCTCCACCTGCTCTGCCGGAAATGTTGACATTTCCGGCCGCCCGTTGAAGTTTTTTGCTCCCGCTTGTGTATATATATGTGTTGTGTGTGGAGTTGTAAATGCAGTGTAGTGAGAAATGTGAGTTGTGAGAAGTGAGTGTGGTGTGTTGCAGGGTGCATAAGAGAGTTGAGTGAGAGTTGAGTGATTGTATCCTCCTCCTCCTCTGTATCTTTCCGAGTAAATAGTAACCTCTCACTCCCGTGGACGTAGGCCGGAATTTGGCCGAACCACGTAACTCCGGTGTCAATATTGGTATGTGTTTGTTTATTTATTTTATCCATCAATTACTTGATCTGTAAAACCCCAACAAAGTGGTATCAGAGCGTATTGTTGGAGTAGAATTCCAGATCGGAGAAAATTCCCAGATTTTGAGCCTCTGTCCAGTAGCTCAAAATTTAATTTTTGAGGCTACCACCGAACTCCTCTCATCAAGACGAAGCCAACAGTGTCAACCGGAGCTCCAAAGAGCATCAGAGTAGGCCACACGCGCCTACACGCCCCTCCAACGTCCAGGGGACGTTTCCACGAGCCCACACGCGCCACCACGCGCCGGCTGAAGCTCGGGAGTGGTCTCACGCGCCTCCACGTGCCGGCGACACCTCGGCAGTGCCTCCACGCGCCGGTGAGTGCATGGCCAGACGGCGGAAGGTTGAAGACGACGCCACGTCAGCGCCACATCACCGAGACCCGCGCCGCGTCAGCGTCCAGTCAGCCTGACGCGTCAGCGCCACGTCAGCGGCCACGTCACCGGGACTCGCGCCGCGTCAGCGTCCAGTCAGCCTGACGCGTCAGCGCCACGTTAGCGGCCACGTCACCGGGACCCGCGCCGCGTCAGTGACACGTGGCGCCCAGTCAGCAAACCGGTCAACGCCACGTCAGCACACGTTGACCAATTTTGACCGAAGTTTGACCAGGCCTTTCAAGGCCATTTTAGGTCCGTTTTCCGAACAACTTAAACCATTTCCAGGGTTTTCGACCGTTACGGACGCAACCGTACATTCAGTTTCTTAAGATTCTGCCCCAATTTTTCTGTACAAGCAAGTTAGTGCTTAAAATCAATGGAGGAATCAGACTCGGGTACTATAATCAAGCTCACAGCCTTCAATTACACTCTGTGGAGGTCTCGGATGGAGGATCTCCTTAATTGTAAGGATTTCGCAGACCCTTTGGATTATAAAGGTATGAAACCAGATTCCATTAAAGATGATGATTGGAGAAGAATGAATAGGAAGACCATTGGTCAAATCAGACAATGGATTGACCACAAGGCATATCATCACGTCGCACAAGAGACTGATGCTTATAGTCTTTGGGAGAAGCTGGAAAACATGTACCAGGCCAAGACCGCTCGCAACAAAGCCATGTTAATGAGACGGCTTGTTAATCTGAAGTTAAAAAGCGAGACCTCTATAGCTGAACATACTAGTGAGTTCCAAAATCTAGTAAATCAGCTTTCATCAGTAAAGATGGATCTTGGCGATGAAGCAGAAGCATTGTTGCTTCTTAGCTCCTTACCAGATAGTTGGGAGACATTGGTCATCACTCTTAGCAATTCAGCTCCTGACGGCAAACTTACCATGGCGATGGTAAAAGATGCTTTATTCAACGAAGAAGCCAGGAGAAAAGAAACAGGTGCAGATCAGTCACAGGCCTTTGTTACTGAAACCAGAGGCCGACCTCAAGAAAGTACCAGTACCAGAAGTCAAGGTAGAGGCAGAGGTAGAAGCAAATCTAGAGGAAGATCCCAGGATCGCAGCAGATTCAGTGATGGTAAAAATTGGCAAAGAGGGAAAATCTCTTGCTACTATTGTGGCATTGAAGGCCATATGAAGAAAGATTGTCGAAAATTTCGACGGGATCATGGTTAAAGCCACCAGCAACAAAAGAAGGAGGAAGGTGAGAACTCGGTCACCTTAACTTAAGATATATCAGTTTTCTCAAATGATGAAGCTGCATGTTGTCATATTGGGAACCACGACACTGAATGGGTGGTAGACACAGCAGCCTCCTACCATGCCACTCCCCACAAAGAATTCTTCACGATGTATAAATTTGGAGATTTTGGTACAGTAAAGATGGGGAACACTAGTTCTTCTCAGATCGTGGGAATCGGAGATGTGCAGATTGTGACCAATATTGGTTGCACCATAACACTAAAGGATGTGCGACATGTCCCAGACCTTCGGCTAAACCTTATTTCTGGGGCAGCCCTTGATAAACAGGGCTACGTAAGCTACTTTGGGAAAGGTGCTTGGAAATTATCAAAAGGTAATTTGACAATAGCACGAGGACGCATTTGCTGCACATTGTACAAAACGCAGGTAAAGATTTGTACTGATGTCATCAATGCAGTGGAAGATGAAGCATCACCAAACCTATGGCATAAGAGACTCGGACACGTGGGAGAAAAAGGACTCCTTACACTGGCGAAGAAGGCATTTATAAAAATCACAAAAGGTATTACCTTAAACCCATGTGATTATTGCTTATTTGGGAAACAGCATAGAGTTTCATTTAGTTCCTCTATGAAGAGAAGGTAAAAGCCATTGAGTTTGGTACATTCTGATGTATGCGGACCCATTGAAGTGGAATCAATCGGCGGCAACAGGTATTTTGTTACCTTTATTGATGACGCTTCAAGGAAGGTGTGGGTATATTTTTTGAAAACAAAGGACCAGGTTTTTAAATATTTCAAGGAATTTCATGCTATGGTGGAAAGGCAAACAGGGAAGAAATTGAAGTGCCTCCGGACAGACAATGGAGGCGAATATACTTCCAACGAGTTCAGAGCATACTGTACTGAACGTGGTATTAGGCATGAAAAGACGGTCCCACGTCCCCCACAACATAATGGTGTAGCTGAGAGAATGAATCGAACCATTATGGAGAGAGTTAGAAGCATGCTTAGTATGGCTAAATTACCTAAGCCATTCTGGGGGGAAGCTATTCGTGCCGCATGTTACCTTATTAACAGATCACCGTCAGCACCACTTAACTTTGGAATTCCAAAAAAAGAATGGACCAGAAGAAAAGTTTCTTACACTCATCTAAGAGTGTTTGGGTGCAAAGCTTTTGCATATATATCTAATGAGCAGAGGCAAAAGCTCGACGCGAAGTCCATTCCATGTATCTTTATTGGCTATGGAGATGGTGAATTCGGCTACAGATTATGGGATCCAGAGAGGAAGCAGGTCATCAGATCGATAGATGTGGTTTTCCATGAAAACCAGGTGTTTGAGGACTTTGAACCACAAACAAAGTCTAACCAGCCTAGTTCCAATGCTCCAGTCATTGTAACAGATCCTACACCATCATATTCTCCCACAAACCATGGAGAATTGCAGGATGATCCTTTGGAAACAGATGTAGAAGGTGTTGAGCAGGGGGAGCAACAACCCCCTTCACCAGAAATTGCAGAATCATCACATCAGTCAGATGATGAGGTATATCCTCCTCCAGAAGAAGCTGAGCCCAGAAGATCTGAAAGAGGTCGTATTCTGATTCCGTCGAGAAGATATCTAGAATCAGAATATCTTTTACTCACTGATGAGGGGGAGCCAGAAAGTTTCCAAGAGGTCCAGTCTCATACCGACAAAGCCAAATGGATAGAAGCTATGAAAGCAGAGGTGAATTCTTTACACAAGAATCAAACGTATGAGTTGGTAAGACTTCCCAAAGGGAAGAGAGCACTAAGGAACAAGTGGGTGTTCAAGCTTAAGAAAGATGGCAGTGGACAAATTGTGACGCACAAAGCCAGATTAGTCGTCAAAGGTTTCGAACAAAAGAAAGGTGTTGACTTTGACGAGATATTTTCGCCAGTAGTGAAAATGACAACAATTCGAGTCATACTCGGATTAGTAGCCAAGATGAATCTAGAGCTTGAACAAATGGATTTGAAGACAGCCTTCTTACATGGAGACTTGGAAGAAGACATCTACATGGAGCAACCAGAAGGATTTGAAGTTCCAGGGAAAGAACATCTAGTCTGCAGGTTGAAGAAAAGTCTCTACGGTCTTAAGCAAGCACCGAGACAGTGGTATAGAAAATTTGACTCTTTCATGGTGAGTCACGGATACAAAAGAACTGCAGCAGATCAGTGTGCATATGTTCAGATATTTCCGGATGGTAGTCTTGTCATGCTACTACTCTTTGTTGATGACATGTTGATCATTGGTCAGGATGCAAGCAAGATCAACAAGCTAAAGATGGAGTTGTCTAAGTCTTTTGAAATGAAGGACTTAGGCCCAGCTCAGCAGATCCTAGGCATCAGGATCAGTCGTGACAGGAAAGCCAGAAAGTTATGGTTATCACAGGAGAAGTATATTGAACGGGTAATCAAAAAGTTCAACATGGAAAGTGCCAAGCCAGTAAGTACTCCACTTGCCAATCATTTCAAGCTAAGCAAGAAGTTGGCTCACTCATCAAGGGAAGAAATGTCAATAGTCCCATATTCATCAGCAGTTGGAAGCTTGATGTACGCAATGGTATGTACGAGACAAGACATTACCCACGCTGTAGGTGTTGTGAGCAGGTTTCTTTCCAATCCAGGGAAAGACCATTGGGAAGCTATGAAATGGATTCTCAAGTACTTGAAAGGTACATCGGGATTGTGCTTATGTTTTGGGGAAGCTGAACCAATCTTGGAGGGTTACACTGATGCAGACATGGCTGGTGATCTTGATGGAAGAAAGTCCACATCAGGTTTTTTGTTCACCTTTGCAGGGGGAGCTGTATCATGGCAGTCAAAATTGCAAAAGTGTGTTGCCCTATCCACAACAGAAGCAGAATATATTGCCGCAGCGGAAGCTGGGAAGGAGATGTTGTGGTTAAAACGGTTTCTTCAAGAGTTAGGAGTCAAACAGGAAGAATACAAGGTACATTGTGATAGTCAGAGTGCACTGGACTTGAGCAAGAATTCAATGTACCATTCCCGAACAAAACATATTGACATTCGCTATCATTGGATACGCGAAGTAATGGAACAACAACTGTTGAAGTTAGTCAAAATTCATACTAAAGAAAATCCGGCAGACATGTTAACAAAGGGAGTAACCTATGAGAAGCTCCAGCTATGTAGGGATATAGCTGGGATGGATGTCAATTGAAGATTAACATATTATTCTCCTCCTATGGGTATGGAGGGGGAGAATTGATGGATCCATACCCAGTCAAAGCAGATGGCTGCTACGGCTGCTGCTTCTTCAACATCTACGGCGCCGGCAGGATCTTCGTCAACCTTTGCTGCTCCACCTGCTCTGCCGGAAATGTTGACATTTCCGGCTGCCCGTTGAAGTTTTTTGCTCCCGCTTGTGTATATATATGTGCTGTGTGTGGAGTTGTAAATGCAGTGTAGTGAGATATGTGAGTTGTGAGAAGTGAGTGTGGTGTGTTGCAGCGTGCATAAGAGAGTTGAGTGAGAGTTGAGTGATTGTATCCTCCTCCTCCTCTGTATCTTTCCGAGTAAATAGTAACCTCTCGCTCCCGTGGACGTAGGCCGGAATTTGGCCGAACCACGTAACTCCGGTGTCAATATTGGTATGTGTTTGTTTATTTATTTTATCCATCAATTACTTGATCTGTAAAACCCCAACAGTGGCTATTTAAGCAGCCGTGGGTTATCAATGAAGGGCATAAAAACTGTTGCAAAGAAAAATTATTCCATAAATTGTGTACATTCTCACCTGAAGAGAATATTTTCATGAGTGCTCTATTTGCATTTACGCTTGGATTATCATTGGTATCAGAGCAAGGTTATTTATGTGAACCAATAGGGAGCGTATTGAGGAGTTGGAGGCTGGGCTCGGTGGAGTGTAGGATGGGTTATACAAGATGGAGCTCGACATGGCCGATATGCTTCGTTATTTGGAAGAAACCCTGAATCGCCTCTCTGATGTATTGCTCGCAAACGTGGAGCCTCCAAACTATGGTAACCAATACCGTGAAGGCCATAATGTGGGAAAGATGGTTGTATCTCCTACCCTCTCCTCCTCCATCGAAAAATTCCTTTCTGTTTATCGGTGCAACCACTCGTTGTTGTTCTTCAATTGAAGTTCAACAATGGCGGGACGTGGGAAAACCCTAGGGTCGGGAGCTGCCAAGAAGGCCACTTCTTGGAACAGCAAGGCCAGGCTGCAATTTCTGGCAACTACGCTGAGCGCGTCGGCGCTGGTGCTCTGGTCTATCTCGCCGCCGTCCATGAATACTTAGTAGCGAAAATTCTTGAATTGGTGGGTAAAGCAGCGAGAGAAAACAAGAAGACTCGAATTGTACCGAGACACATTCAATTGGTCGTGCGAAACGATGAGGAAATCAACAAGCTTCTCGGGGACGTGATAATTGCCAATGGAAACCTTCATAGTTTGGGTTGCCAATGGAAGCATCTTCCAGCCAAGGAGGCAATGTGGGAGCCAAAAGAGAAAAAAAAAAGGCTACAGGAGATGTTTCGAAATATGGAGCTTGAGGACAAGGATCCACTTGCTAGGGGAGGTATTGTTAGGCCTGAGAGGGGGGAGGAGGTTAGATGTGCGACGCATGGACTGATGTGATGATGTCGTGCATGGGGATGGTTTGCATGAGTGCAGGTACTGGGTCACAGCAGTTGGAGAAATTTATGCTTGATGTTGTCTTTCTACATTATATTTCAAAATTTTATTTCAACTAGTACGTGGAGTCAATTTCTATTAATTCAATTTTTAGGTGTCGGTTACTGGTAGGCATCGGTTACTGGTAGTGGCCTATTGGTTACTGGTAGTGGCCTTAGGTTGTTCTTCTGTTTTTAGCATTCTCTGTATTCTGAATATGGTGGTTATTTAAGCAGTCGTGGGTTATCAATGAAGGGTAGAAAAATTATTGCAAAGAAAAATTATTCCAGAAATTGTGGTACATTCTCACCCGAAGAGAATATTTTTGTGAGTGCTCTATTTGCATTTACGTTGGGCTTATCGTTTTGCATATTGTAGTACTACGAATTGGCCTTTAACTTACATGGGGCTTCCAATATGTGGCAATCCTAACAGGTGGTAGATTGGAAGGTTGGAAGAGGACTACTTATTTGTAAAGGGTCGGATTACCATTATTCATGTTGTTCTTTCCAACATTCCCATATATTTTTTTCTCTCTTTCTAGAATTCTAGCAAGGTTGGCTCTACCCTTGGAGAAAATCATGAGAGATTTTTTCATGGTTAGGTGTTGGGAGTGAGAAAAGAGATCCTTTAGTTAGTCGAGAGAAGGTGAAAAGACCTAAGTAGAAAAGGGGGTTTAGACCTGGGGAATTTGGTGTCTAAAAACATCTCCTTAGTTTCCGGGTAAATTGCTTTGGAGATTCCCTCTAGATGGTTGACCCTTTATGGCATATGATTATTAAAAGCAAGTATGGTATGCATTGGAATGGGTGGGATACTAGGGCTAGTTGCATGATTTTTTTTTGTGCATGTCCTTGAAGATTTATTTCCTTTATATATCTGTTTTTTCTTTCATCTTGTTTGTCACAATATTGGAAATTGGAATCATAATTGTTTTTTTGAAGATTTGGTTGGGTGAAGTTCCTCTGGAATGTTTGGTCCCTCATATTTCTAGATTGTCTCTCTTGCATAATGATTCAACCAATATTTTTTATTTGTTAAAAGGGGGCATCTTTTTTGGTATTTTCATTTATTTAGGAATCTTAATGAGAAAAAATATGAGAATAGGCTGTTGTGGCTGAATATGTTGAATTCTTTTGTTTGTCAAGCATATAATAATTCCAGGATTTGAATTGGGGATTATTTTGGTTGGTCTTCTCCTAAATCTTTTATTGCCCAATTATTTAAAAGGGCAAATTTGTGTCTTTATCCCTTATACAAATTTATTTTTGATGGCTAAGGTTGCTTATAAAATCAATAAAATAATTCACAAGTAAAATTCTTTCTATCACCCAAATCAAGAAAAAGTAAATAGAAAAATTAATTAATAAAAGAAGAAGAAAAGGAAGAAGTGGGGCGTCAGATTGAATGGAGTACTACTAACCGCCTTGGCCATGTCGCGGAGGCAGTTTGCTACAAGATCAAACGTCATACCAGCAGTAGTCTGAGAGGAAAGGATCCCATCGGGAAGAGCCAGTAATATCAGCAGCATCAAACCCCCTCCCACAACCTCTTCTGCTCTGCATCTCAGAAATGCCTCCATATCTCCGCTGTACTGAGCTGAGTATGCCTCTGCCACTTCCCTCACAAACCCACTGCTGTGGACACTGCCCCGGTTAAATGCAGGAGAGCTCCTGTCCCCCACCTCCACCGGCACTCTTGACAGCCAGTGAAGTGCATAAGAGGAGTGCACCAGATGAAGGGAGGACTTTGGGAACAAGCGGCCGTGGAAGGAACCGGGTACCCCCGCTGCAGTGTAGTCCCTCGTCCGAGGGAGGGACCGAAAGAGAGTGTTGAAATCGTTATCAGCGTGATCGTTGAAGAAAACTTGGAATTCAGGGACTTGATGTTCCGCGGATTGGTATTTGTGTTTCACAGCTTCTATGATATTTTGCACTGCAATGAATGTGTTGGGTCCTGCGGAGCAGCCCAAGTCTGCAATCCTGAACGGGCTTGAAGGATCGAAAGAGGCATTTTTGAGGTCAAGTTTTGCCCAGATTGATTCCGCTATTATATCTTTAGCGGCATCCAAAACCCCTTTCTGGTAGATGTATAGGAAATAAAAAAGATGAAAATATCAGCATGAAAAGAAAAAACCAAGAAAACAAGAAGGGGGGAAGGGGGGAGAAAAAAAAAACACCTGATATGAAGAATTTTCAGCATAGCTATAAGGGCTATCTGCACCACTGGTGGTACATAATTTGGGTTGGGGTTCAGACAAATTCTTGGCCTCCTTGCTCATCTTTTGCTTAATTTGTGTGTATCTGTGTGCGTATATAAGTACTTTGAATATTAAGCAAAGTTGCAGGGATATTAATAAAGTACCACTTAGCTATCTAAGCTACAAAAACAAAGCCCAATTATTGATTGGACCATCATCTCTGGGTCGCTTTCTGGGATCTGCAGCGGGGACCGGAAACTTAATATTACGTCTTCCTCCATATCAAGACTTAAAAAATACTGTGCTTTCGTAAGATGAATTTGGTGATAATTGAGAATCAAACATGACGTGATGTGACAATAGTTTGTGTAATTCGTAGTTGTTTAATTGTCTTTGTTTGCACGTTGCTTTTAGTTAACCACTACTTCTTATTATAAACATTTCAAGGATTAATTGGTCGATCAAGTTGCCACTATATATCAAACAAGTTTTGCCTTTCGGCTTGCTAATTAATGAAATACTAGTGGCCTTAATTCATCTTCTCTTTATAATGACTTTTGGTTAATGGAAAGAAGGGAAATGCCTACCAGTTCGGGATAACAAAATGAGTGAGAGTTAAATGAGTTTGGATTTGGGTTGACCCATTTGTTAATAGGTGTTGCGGGATAAAAATGGCGTTGTCTCACAAGACTGCTCTTTGACTTCCGGTGACTTGAAAAATGTGAAAGCAAAACAAGTTTGGAGGACCCGGGGTGTACTCTGGGGGATCACTCCGATATTTAAGTAAGGGAAATGCTTCAAAAAGATTGAATGCAATAGTAAAAGTGATTTAGGAATGAGATACCTCCGCTTGTTTGTGTTCCCCTCTTTGTAGTGGCATGGGTTGACCTTGAGGTGATTCGTCATTATGACGTGGGGGCGTGGATCACTCTCGGGTCATAAAGTGTCAGCATGTATCACTCCGAGCGTTTAAGGTGCCAGCGTGGATCTCTCCCCTCTTTACAGAGTTGGAGCTGATTGCTCTTGCCAGAATGTCTGACTTGGGGTGTGATTGTTAGATGTTAACTCGCTTTTATTAACTGATATATTTTGGGTATATTAGTTGTCCCCCTTTAGTTTCAAATTTTCAGAATTGTTCTTGAAATTTCGAACTAGGGTCTCCTTCTCTCTCTCTCTCTCTCTCTCTCTCTCTCTCTCTCTCTCTCTCTCTTTTGAGGTTGGCTAGTTTGAGCCGGTTGGACTCCCCTTCAGTTCTGCCGAGCCGATTCGTGTGCCAAGCTACGTTTTACCGAGCTGATACCACGAGGGTTTGGCTAGTCCGAGCTAGTTCACATACCAAGCTGATGATACAGGAGTTTAGATGGTCCAAGCCTACGTTTGCTGGGTCCAAGTCCGGGGGGTCTAGTTGAGATGCTCTTGCCGTGTTGTTCTCTGCGGAAGCTCGTGCCAAGCCGTTCACTACCGAGCTGTGTTCTTGGGCATTTCTTGCTGAGTTGCTCTTATTGGCATTTCTTGCCGAGTTATTTCTGTCGAGGTGCTCTTGATGACATTTCTTGCTGAGCTGCTTTTGACGGCATTTTTTGCCGGGGTATTTTTACGGAACTGCTCTTGATGGCGTCTTTTTCCGAATTGTTTTTGCCGAGTTGCTCTTCATTGATGGCTTATTTTTGCCAAGCTATTTTTGCCGAGTTACTCTTGATGGGCATTTCTTGCTGAGCTATTTCTGCCGAGCTACTCTTGATGGCATTTTTCACCGAGGTGTTTCTGCCGAGCTGCTCTTGACAATATTTTTTACCGAACTGTTTTCTCTAAATTGCGCTTGGTGGCATTTCTTGCCGAGCTCTTTCTCTCGAGCTGCTTTTGATGGTATTTCTTGCTGAGCTGTTTTTGTCGAGCTACACTTGGTGGCATTTCTTGCCGAGCCTTTTTTACCGAGTCGCTTTCGATGGCATTTCTTATCGAACTGTTTCTGCCAAGCTGTGCTTGGTGGCATTTCTTGCCAAGCTCTTTCTGCTGAGTTGCTCTTGATGGCATTTCTTACCGAGCTGTTTGCGCCGAGCTGCTCTTGATGGCATTTCTTGCCATGCTATTTCTGTTGAGCTGTGCTTGGTGGCATTTCTTGCCAAGCTCTTTCCACTTAGCTGGTCTTGGTGGAATTTCTTGTCAAGCTCTTTCTGTCGAGCTGTTCTTGATGGCATTTCTTCCTGAGCTCTTTCTGTCGAGCTGTTCTTGATGGCATTTCTTGCCGAGCTCTTTCTGCCGAGTTGCTCTTGATGACATTTCTTACTGAGCTGTTTGCGCCAAGCTGCTCTTGATGGCATTTCTTGCCAAGCTATTTCTGTTGAGCTGTGCTTGGTGGCATTTCTTGCCGAGCTCTTTCCACTCAGCTGGTCTTGGTGGAATTTCTTGTCGAGCTCTTTCTGTCGAGCTGTTCTTGATGGCATTTCTTGCCGAGCCCTTCTTGCCAAGCTACTCTTGATGGCATTTTTTGCCAGGCTATTTTTGTAGAGTTGCTCTTGATGGCATTTTTTGCTGAGCTGTTTTCGTCAAACTGCTCTTGATGGCATTTTTTTGGTGTACTTCATGGCCTCACGAGCTGTGCTCATCAGTTGGGCCTTCTCTGCCTATTTGAGTGGTGCTTAGTTATTGGACATTCTTCCGACCTCAAGCATGTTGCTTGTCAATTGGGCCTTGTTTTCCTAATAAGTTGTGCTCATTTATTGGGAAGTTGTGTGGCCTCACGAGTTGTGCTTGTCAGTTGGGCCTTGTTTACCTAATGAGTTGTGCTAATTTATTGGGCTGTTGCATGTCCTCACGAGCTGTGCTTATCAGTTGACCTTTGTTTGCTTCCTGAGCCGTGCTTATTTATTGGGCTCCCTTCTGGCCTCACGAGTATTACCTGTCAGTTTGGTCGGCTATGATGTGACATTGGAGTCCTTTCATGACGTTTGCCGACCCTACAAAATTTAATAATCACTTGTCAATTGCACCATACCTTGGGAGGATCAAGACTCATTGGAATTGGTGTCACGTCAGCATATGTATAGGGATTAGATTCCTTTCCCTTGATACGCACACTAAGATTGATGAGCTCCCGCCTTCTTGAGATGCTAACTTTTTAGGGATCCATGTAGGCTTCTCTATAAAGGATGTGGGCTCGCTCTTTTGCTCGTCATCTCACCTAAAAGGTCCCCTTCTGTGTGGTAGGTACGCTCACCTTCTACCTTTGTCTTGGTAGCTTTATTCTGTTTGTGTTTGGCATTGTATGTTTTTTTTTTTTTTTTGTTCTTCATGTTCTTCAATATTTTTGTGAAAAACTTGCCTTGTTGATCCACTTTTGCGTAGTAGCTTTCGTGTTCTTGTGGAAAGTTTGTCTGTTTGATCCATTTGTATAAATAGCATAAGTTGTTTGCCTTGTTTTCGATTTTCTTATGGAGTCTTCGATGCATCAGGTGAAGACTCTGATCACTGTGAGGAGTGCTCGATGTGATCTTTCTCCCTTGGATATGCAAAATGTCCATCTCTTCTTTACTATCCCTTCAAACATTAAAACATTAGGTTACCTACCGGCTCCGAGTTTACTCTCAACCCAGGTCCCAATGAAGTATGTTTGTATACTGACTATCTCGACCTAGGACTTAGGCTGCCTTTTTACCTTTTCATCTCTAATGTGTTACACTTTTATCGCATAGCCCCCTTACAACTTGTTCCCAACTCCTACCTGTTGTTGGTGTGTTTTGCTGTTCTCTTGCTCTAACAAGGTCACCAACCCACAGTGCCTCTCTTTCGGAGCTACTTCCAGATGAGGATGCACTCTAAAGAGAAGGAACTATACTACTTCAACTCCTTACCCAACTATGAGCTATTTACTCTTGGTAGCTCTTCCATTCACAATTGGAAGTCCAGCTTTTTTTTTTGCATCTGGGGAGTTAAACTATCCAGGGTGTCGTGTTTGGTCTACTCCTTTCGATGGTGATATTCTCTTCTCCTTATTTACTTATTGTATATGCATGAGCTATGTGTAGGTACTTGTTACTTACCTCTTTCTTCTTTTTCTTGTAGATCGAGTGCGCCATATACCCCCCACGCTGTCTCCCTCTAAGCCGACCATCCTTTAAGAACTGCGAGCTCTTGGTTGGTAGGGGATTATCCCTCATGATGAGCTGCTCAAGGAGCGAGTCCTTGTGCAGTGTGGGCTCAGTCTCATTTCTCCAAGTCTTATCTTAACCTTGACTCATTATGTGTATATTTGTATATCCCAATAGTTCTCTGTACCCTTATCTCTCTCTCTCTCTCTCTCTCTCTCTCTCTCTCTCTCTCTCTCTCTCTCTATTTTTTGACATTATAGGTCACGCCCGGTTTTGATAATGACAAATACTTTAGAATTTTATAACTTTCAAGTTTGTGTGCAGGTTTATATTAACAAATCAATTAATGGCACACGAAGTAAAGAGTGAAGACCCTGACGATTATTTCTTATTGTAATATATATTATTTGGGCTTGTAATAATTTATATCGGTCTGTAATAATCTCTGCATGTCATGCATGTAGGTTTGTAAGCTCAGAAATGCCATAGACTGACCATAGGGGCTGAATGACCTTAGGGCACCCTTCGGTCGATCGACACTAGGTTTTTGGGCGTACTTGAAAAAACCCTAGGTCTATACACAAATGCACAAAATAGTTCTCATATTACATAAATTATTAGGGGAAATAACTGAATTAAAAATTGGACTTAATAGGCATAATTGTGAGAGGTCAGGCAACTGAATCCTAGGTATTCAAAACACCTCGGGTGTCCGAATTGCTGGAAAGTCAGCAGTTTGACTAGGCTTCGGGAGACCGAACCTAAAATGACCATATCACCCTCGGGCGATCGAACCCTTAGAAGGTTACTTTTCACCAACTTGGGCTGCTGAACTTTTTAGTTCAAAACAACACTTGGGCGATTGAAACCCTCAATTTGGTTAACCGAACGTATCTTTGGGCACCCGAACCGCGCACCAAAACTTTTTAACTTTGGTTCAGCGAACTGAGCCTAGACTCGGGCACCCGAATCTTCAAGAGTGGCTTTTCTGACTAAGTCTGTTTTGGAAATCAAACCCTCGAATCTTCTCGGGTTACTTATTTTTTATCGGGGTTAAAAATAATTAAACGGGGTTAATTCTCCTAATTAGTTTTAAAATAGTTCTAATTATGACTCCTATGTCCTAAATAGTTATATTTTGGCCCTTGTTTATAAATATCGGTTCATTTTTTACGATTAGCATGAGATTAGCCAAAATCATTAGTAAAAATCCTCTCTATCGCAAAATCTCATTTTTGCCCAAAATACTCTCAAATATTCATTCTCTTGATACATCTTGATATTGTGAGAGTTTATTGATTGTCCTTGTGTTTGTTAGATAGTGCTAATACTCTCACTTGTTTAGTTGATTGTTTGATATTATTTTTGGGGAGCCAAGCAAGAGTTTTCCCACATATTTTTATTTGATAAATCTAGTGTTGGGAAAAACTCATTAGCTTAAGGATCTTTACATTGTCATTGCAAAGATTCCCATAACTTGATTTTGTTGTGAAAAATATTTTAACAAGCTACATTATTCTTTCAAACGACTCATGAGCATATTTCATTGAAGAAAATATTTTTGAGTTGATTTAAAGATTGTTGTAGCATCTTTGAAACTCCAATTCATTATTGAGATTTGATATAACTTGTTTCAAAGAAATAGCTTGATTAGAATACTCTTGAACATTATTGTGATCATATCTTCTTGAGTGTTATTTGCACATATATTCACATCTCTGAGCTTACATTACCTATATTGTTGATGTGTATGTGATTGCTTATATTGGGTACATATCACCTTTACATGAAAGCATAACCACTGTACCAGTTCTATTGAGAAAAATATTGTTGTATTCCAAGTATGGGCCTGAAGAGGGAGACTAGCCCTGTTGAATAGTCCTGGACTGACTTAGAACTAGTTAAGAAAGCTAGGTGCGCCATCCTAGTAAGGCGTGTTGGTTGAGGTCAATCCTGTGAATTGACTTGGTTGTAACCGGTGCCACTCCAGCCGTTAAGTGAGCATTGGTGGAATCCTTGAGCTTGCGATCTAGGGGCGGGGATGTAAGCACAGTTGATCAAACCCCGATAACATTTCTTGTGTGTGCTTTTAATTTCTGCATTTTAAATTCCAGCATATGAATGTTTGTATTTTACCATTGTGAATGATTGGGTTTATAATTGCATAGATAGGCCCTAGGTTGAGTAAAACTATTGCTAGATTAGTTGAACCTAGGAGGAAATTTTTTAATACCCAATTCACCCCCTTCTTAGGAATACAACAAGGCTAACACACTCTCTCTCTCTTTCTCACTCTATTGTTTTGTAGATATGGAATTCAACAAATATGATCCTTAATGGGCGAGGCAAAGAAGCAAAGATTGATATGAACCAACAAGCTCTGATTGCACAGGATGATCTTCACATGCCAAGCGAACCCATCACAAGAGCTAGAGCCAAAAAGGTCAAGGAGGCTATGCAAGGACAAATTGAGAAGTTGCTTGAGCAAGAGTCAATAAAGGCCATGGACACTAAAGAAAAGGACTTTATTGAAGAGCCTAAGATGGTAAATTGTCTAAAGACGTGTGAAGCTGGAACCTTAAGCCAATAAGGGCTGTTTGGGATTTTTTATGGGCTAAATAGTGGGCCAATTGTTTCAATTATGCATAGCATGTGACTTGCACATGTTTCATTAAATGACATGGCACATGTCATGTGATTTGCACATGTTTCATTAAATGACATTTCATGCTTAAGGTTATGTGGAGCTATTTTATTAGCCAGATTGATGTCATAGCCTATTTTTATTGGCCGAACTATTGTCATGGGTTTCTTTTATGTTCTATAAGTAGCCAACAATCTATTGTATCAGGAAGGAATATTTTTTTGGCTGAATACAATTCCAAGTGAGGTTTATTTCTCTTCAAGTTCTTCATTGAACTTTCACCGAACTTATCAAAGGTGCTACCTTTGTGGCGTTTATTCATTAATTTGATATTCTTGGTTTGTGCTTCACATCAAGTAATAGGTCAAGGATCCACTACCATGTCGAATCTTATTTTGGGTTTGGGGTTTTGATAAATCTGATTTGGGGTCTTCGGACGTTCATTCTTGGGGTTCCGCATCATTTTGTATCAGAACTTTGATTCGAATCAGGTTCTATCTATCTTATTTTTCTTATTTGCTTTAAAAAATTCTTTTATCTTACAATCATTTATCCTTATTTCATATTCTTCAATCATCCGATCTACCTATCTTGTTTTCTTGTTTCTGAAATTTTCCATCTTTTCTTAATATCGTCCATCATCAAGATTGAATCTTTTGTGGTTGGAAATTATAAGAAACATAGCAAGGCCAATTAGAGCACATTAAAAAAAAAAAGCCATTTTGTGCATTCAAAAAAAAAAAAGAAAGAAAGAAAAGAGAAAAGGCAGTATTTTGCATTCAAAAAAAAAATAGGAGGCAGCAACTTGAAGGTTTGTGCAATTTGTGGTTGCACTTAACTTGGATTCTCCTTTGGCTTTATATTAGTCCATTCTAAAATTTATTTGATTTATTATTCTGATTTGTGTTTGAATATATCATTGGTCGAGTTGGTTATTTTGTTCCATTGAATTTCTTCTTATTTCGTTTGTGTCATTATTGTTTTCTTGACTTCTTTTTGTCTTTCCTTCGTTGTTTTATGTCCTGATTTAGTTGTTCTTGCATTATTTTCATTGATATCTTGTTTTTAATTCATTGATTCAATTGTTGTGTTTGGTTGAACGGTTGGTTTGTTTGGGATTAGTTCATTAATGAACTAAAAGAGAAATCTTGAGTGGTAAGAGGCACGAGTGTGTGAGCGTATCTAAGGGAAAAAACCCAAAAAAAAAAAGTGTCAAAACACGAGCGTTGAGTGTCATTTTTTGGAGGGTAAATACGTAAGGGAGTGACTAAGGAATTTGTTTTATCTCTGATGTCATTTTTGCAGGTTTGAAATCATGAGTAGAAAGACAGTTGGCGCTGAAACTTCCAGAAAAGGTAACGAGAATGAGAACCCTCCACAAGATTCATTCTTCACCTTGCAAGCCATTCAACAATAGTTTGAAATACTCAATACGGTTTTAGGGGAGTTTAGAGATAGATTGGATAGAAAGACACTGCAATTGATGGACTGAGAAGAGAGCAATCCAATGAAAGGCAGCGAAGGCCACATACTCCTCCCATTGTTGAATTTGAACATGATATAGGTAGCAATGAAGCAAGTGATGATGAACATGACGATATGGGCATATTTTCTTATTGAGGTGTTAGGCAAGAGCGACAACCTCGATGGGAGCCAAGGGTTTGAGGTAACATCAATAGAAACATCAGAAGCATCAAAATGAAGATCCCTCCTTTCCATGGGAAAAATAACCCGAATGTATACCTTCAATAGGAGAGAAGTTAAGATCATTTTTGAGTGTCATAACTACTCCAAAGAAAAGAAGGTGAAATCGGCAGCTGTGGAGTTTACGGAATATGCACTGGTATGGTGGGATCAAATTATTCTTAGTAGGAGTAGAAACATGTAAAAGCCTATTAAGACGTGGGCTAAAATGAAGGCGGTGATGAGGAAGTGATTTACCAAACCACCACTACTGATACTTAAACTAATGTCTTCAAAGCCTTACCCAAGGTACCAAAAGTATGGAGGACCACCCCAAGGAGACGGATATGGCTATGATTCAGGAAAATATTGAGGAAGATAGAGAAACTACATTGACACGATTCTTATGTGGGTTAAACTGGGAAATTGCTAACATAGTGGAGTTGTAGCATTATGTGGAGTTAGAGGACATGATACATATGGCAATGAAATTAGAGAGGCAACTCAAACACAAGGGTGGAAACAAGCATTCTATAACAACTTCGACTTCCCATTCCACATGGAAATCAAATTTGGGGAAATCAAAAGAAGAAAGGGTTGTTTCCAAATCCAAGGAAGAGAAGGAAAAAGGCAAAGACAAAGTGGACAGCCATGAAAAAGGTACAATTTCTTTTCAACCTAGTAGGTACAGAAATACCAGGTGTTTTAGGTGTTTGGGGACTGGCCATATTGCATCACAATGCCCAAATAAAAAAGCAATGATTGTGAGAGATGGTGGTACTATTGAGACTGATGATGAAGAGAGTGATCATGAGTCCATGTCTTCACTAGAAGATTCTAGTGATGTTAAGTATGTTATCCATGGCGAGGCATTAGTAACTAGGAGAGCTTTAAACATACATGTGGTGAAGGATGAAAATGAGGAGCAGCATGAGAATATATTTCATACTCAATGTTACATCCATGATAAGGTGTGTAGTATGATCATCGATGGAGGGAGCTACACTAACGTAGCTAGTACCACATTAGTAGAGAAGTTGGGGTTGCAATGCATAAAACATCCTAGGCCTTACAAACTTTAATGGTTGAATGAGTGTGGGGAGGTTAAGGTGAATAAGCAAGTGCTGATTGTATTTTCAATTGGAAAATATACTAATGAGATTCTATGTGATGTGGTCCCTATGCATGCTAGTCACATCTTATTGGGCAGGCCATGGCAATATGATCGATGTTTCACTCATGATGGGTTCAAGAATATGTACTCCTTTATAAAAGATGGGAGGAGTGTGACCCTTATACCATTGACTCCTAAGAAAGTGTATGAAGATCAAGTGAGATTGAAAAGAGCAAATTATGAGAAAAACAAAAAAAAAAAAAAAAGCTGAGAATAAAACAAAATGAGAGGTGGAGAGCATTGAAAAAAAAGTGAGGAGAGAAAATGAGGGCAAGAGAGGAGCTGAAATTAGAAAAAAAAGAGTGGTAAAAGTGAGGGAAAAACAGCGAGAGAGGAAAAAGTGAGTTTGTATGCACAAGAAAAAAAATGTAAGAAAGCTTTTTATGCACAAAGACCTCTACTTGTACTCATGTACAAGGAGGCATATTTGAGCACTAACGAACTCACCTCTTCCTTGCCTAGTGTTGTTGTTTCTTTGTTGCAGGAATACAAGGATGTCTTTCCTTTAGACATGCCTAATGGTTTGCCATCGATTAAAGAAATTGAGCATCATATTTACTTCATACCTAGGGCTATGATTCCCAACCGTCTAGCCTATAGGAGCAGCCCCAAGGAGACTAAGGAACTTCAAAGACAAGTTGAGGAGCTGCTAGCCAAAGGGCATGTGAGGGAGAGCATGAGTCCGTGTGCGGTACTCGTGCTATTGGTACCGAAGAAAGAGGGATCATGGACGATGTGCGTGGACTGTAGAGCCATCAATAAAATCACTGTAAAGTATCATCATCCTATCCCTAAACTAGATGACATGTTAGATGAACTACATGGCTCGTGCATCTTTTCTAAAATTGATTTAAAAAGTAGCTACCATCAAATAAGAATGAAACCGGGTGATGAATGGAAAACTGCATTTAAGACAAAGTACGGTTTGTATGAATGGATGGTTATGCCATTTCGTCTCACCAATGCACCTAGTACTTTCATGCACTTGATGAATCATGTGTTGCGTGCATTTATAGGCAGATTTTTTGTTGTCTACTTTGATGGCATCCTAGTGTACAACAAGAATCTTGATGATCACCTGGATCATTTGAAAAGTGTACTGGATGTTCTAAGAAAAGAAAAAATGTTTGCTAACCTAAAGAAATGTAACTATTGTATGGAAAAGGTTATTTTCTTGGGTAATATGGTGAGTGCTAAAGGCATAGAAGTGGATGAGGAAAAGGTGAAAGCAATAAAATATTGGCCAACACCTAAATCTGTGACTGATGTACATAGTTTTCATGGGTTGGCTAGTTTTAATAGGTGGTTTGTGAGAGATTTTAGCACCATTGTTACACCTTTAACTGAAGTGATAAAAAGGAACATGGGGTTTAAATGGAATAATGCACAAGAACATGCCTTTAAAATGTTTAAAGATAGGTTATGTTCTGCTCCATTGTTGCTTTTACTTGATTTCACTAAAACTTTTGAGAATGAATGTGATGCCTCTGGGATTGGGATTGGAGCTATTTTGATGCAAGATAAGTGTCCCATTGCATATTTTAGTGAAAAGCTCAATGGGCCAGCATTGAACTACTCCTCGTATGATAAAGAACTGTATGCCTTGGTGAGGGCATTGAAGACGTGGCAACACTACTTATGGCCTAAAGAATTTGTGATCCACTATGATCAAGAATCATTAAAGCATTTGAACGGGAAAGGTAAGCTAAATCGTCACCATGACAAATGGGTAGTGTTCATCGAAACTTTCCCATATGTCATTCAATACAAACAGGGGAAAGAGAATGTTGTGGCTAATGTGCTTTCTCGCAGGTATGCCTTAATTACTACACTTAGCACTAAGCTATTGGGTTTTGAGTAGATAAAGGATTTATATGCTAAATATTTTGATCTTGCTAATGTGTATGAGGCATGTGATAAAGTTTCGTTTCATAAATTCTATAGGAATGATGGATATTGTTTTAGGGAGAATAGACTTTTGTGTGCCTAACTGCTTTTTAAGAGAATTGCTTGTGCGAAAGTCACATAGAGGGGGTTTGATGGGAAATTTTGGGGTAAAAAAGACTTTAGATATTCTACATGAACACTTCTTTTGGCCACATATGCGTAAAGATGTAAAGAGAGTGTGTTCTAGATACATTTCATGTAAACAAGCTAAGTCTAAGGTCTTACCTCATGACCTTTATACTCCTTTGCCTATATGTAGTGAACCTTGGGTAAACATTTCAATGGATTTCATATTAGGTTCTCCTAGGTCCAAAGGGGGCATGGACTCTATATTTATGGTGGTTGATAGATTTTCTAAAATGGCACATTTTATTCCTTGCCATAAACCTGATGATGCCACAAATATAGCCAATTTATTTTTTAGGGACATTGTGCGATTGTATGGCATTCCTAGGATAATTGTGAGTTATAGGGATGTTAAATTCCTTAGCTACTTTTGGAAGGTTTTGTGGGGAAAGTTAGTAACTAAGCTATTTTTTTTTTTTTACTACTTGTCATCCTCAAACCGATGGTCAAACCAAAGTAGTTAATCGGAATTTAGCTACCTTATTGTGTGCGATCATTCAAGGGAATTTCAAATCATGGGAAGAATGCATACCACTTGTTGAGTTTGCTTATAATAGAACTGTGCATGCTTCTACTAATTTTTCTCCATTTGAAATTGTTTATGTTTTTAATCCTTTGGCTCCATTGGATTTGAGGCCGCTACCTGTGAATGAGATAGCTAGCTTAGACGGATGACACAAGGCTGACTTGGTGAAGAGGATCCATGAAGAAGCATGGTAGAATATCGAAAAGAAGAACTGACAATATTCATCTCAAGCTAATAAGGGGCACAAGTTTGTTACTTTTGAACCGGGAGATTGGGTATAGGTGCATATGAGAAAAGAGAGGTTTCCTACTAAAAGGAAAACAAAGCTACACCCAAAGAGTGATGGACTTTTTCAAGTGCTAGAAAATATTAACGACAATGCATACAAGTTGGATCTACCGGGTGAGTATAAGGTCAACACAACTTTCAATGTTTCTAATTTATCCCCTTTTGATGTAGGTGATGATTCGAGGACGAATCCTTTTGAGGAGAGGGGGAATGATATGAACCAACAAGCTCCGATTGCACAGGATGATTTGCATATGCCAATTGAACCCATCACAAGAGCTAGAGCCAAGAAGGTCAAGGAGGCTATGCAAGGACCAATTGAGAAGTTGCTTGAGCAAGAGTCAATGAGGACCATGGACACTAAAGAAAAGGACTTTCTTGAAGAGCCTAAGATGGTAAATTGTCTAAAGACGTGTGAAGCTGGAACCTTAAGCCAATAAAGGCTGTTTGGGAAATTTTTATGGGTTAAATAGTGGCCAATTGTGTCAATTAAGCATGGCATGTGACTTGCACATGTTTCATTAAATGAAATGGCACATGGCATGTGATTTGCACCTGTTTCATTAAATGATATGACATGCTTAAGGTTATGTGGGGCTATTTTATTGGCCAGATTGATGTCATAGACTATTTTTATTTTCCGAACTAATGTCATGGGTTTCTTTAATGTTCTATAAGTAGCCAACTCTCTGTTGTATTAGGAAGGAATATTTTTTTGTCTAAATACAATTCCAAGTGAGGTTTATTCTCTTCAAGTTCTTCATTGAACTTTCACTGAACTTATCAAAGGTGCTACCTTTGTGGCGTTCATCCATTAATATGATATTCTTGGTTTGTGCTTCACGTTAAACAATAGGTCAAGGATCCACTACCATATCAGATCTTATTTTGGGTTTGGGG
Organism: Malania oleifera; assembly: GCF_029873635.1. Lineage (NCBI taxonomy): Eukaryota > Viridiplantae > Streptophyta > Magnoliopsida > Santalales > Ximeniaceae > Malania > Malania oleifera. The sequence continues at coordinate 59,139,312 of NC_080417.1, read as the reverse complement.
TTTTGATAAATTTGATTTTGGGTCTCTGGACGTTCATTTTTGGGGTTCCACATTAGAGATCAAGTAGGAGCAAGAAGAAAAGGAGGGAACTCAAAAGGGAGTCTTCCAAGAGGGAGGCAGTTCCTATAGTCGAGAGCGAGCCCCCTACTGCAGCGAATGCACCTGGTTCGGCAATTTTTAAGAAGGCCATCTTTCACGAGCTGACTCGTTTTGGTCCTGCACTACGTCGGGCGATGCATGTGAAGGATCTAGTGGCAGCTTAGTGTTCCCTTCTAGATCACTTGTCTGCGAATATATGACATACTACATACTAGGTATCTTTGGAACCCGTGTGTTTTGCTTGCGCCCCGTCCAACCCCCCCTCCCCACCTTTTTTAGTGCTTTTAACTCCTTCTATCCTTTTGTTGTTGACAGCTGGCGACCGTGGTTCTGGACTAGGAGGAGAAGGTAACCGAGATGTGCCAGAAGACTTTGGAGGCCATAGATAAGTATGTTGCTGCTCAAAACAAACTTCATGAAGCTGAACTCCGCCAAAGGTCCTTCTAAGAGGAAAAAGAGAAAATCCAAAAGGAGGAGATTCCCATTGCTACTACTGTTGCTGTTGCTGATGTAGCTAAATTCATAGTAAAAAAGTACAAAGATTCCGAATAGTTCATCTTTGACACCGCCAAGACCTATTGGGTTGGTTTTAGGAGGTGCCAAGAGCAGGCCAGGACAATGCACCCTGACCTTTCTCTTGTTGGTGTGTGCTCACATAGGTATGGTGAAGAAAGTCCAAAATTTGAGGAGGAAATGGATGAGGAGGATGAGCCCGAGGAGGAGGAGGAGGAGGAGGAGGAGAAGGAGGTTGTGGAAGGAAGTAAAGCTGACTGATGATTGATTAGTCCATCTTGTGGTTTTATTTAAACATTGATAATGTACTATTGAATTTCTTTGTGGTATAATGTTATGAATGTTGAGATTTCAATTATGATGTAGAACATTTTGGGGAATGAAATTTCAAGCGTAGTAATTTTTCAACATGCCAAAGTTCCATGTGTTTTTTATCTCCCTTCCCTCTATGCCCTCCAATGTGTTTATTCTTGGCTTTATTTCTATTACAACTCGGTATGGTCCTTCCCAGTTCAGTTTCAACTTGTTCGATCTAGGCTCTACTAGGCTTGTTCGCACCTTCATAAGGACCAGCTCTCCTAGGTGGAACGTTCACACTCTTACACGAGTATTGTAGTACCTTGCCACCTTTTGTTGGTATGCGATGACTCTCATATGTGCCTACTCTTATCTCTCCTCTAGGAGGTCTGTCTCCACTCTTAGCTATTCACTATTAAGCTTTTCGTCAAAGTCTTGCCTTCACCAGGAGGGGATCCCGACCTCAGCAAGAATAACAACCTCTATTCCGAACACAAGCATGAATGGGTTTTCCCCTGTTAATGCTCTTTGGGTTGTGTGGTATGCCCAGATTATGGATAGGAGCTTTTTCACCCATCTACCTTGTGAAGATTTGAGCCACGTCCTCAAACTATGTAGTATTGTATGGTTCATGTTTTCCACCTGACCATTGCACTAGGGATGCGCAACCGATGCGAATAGAAGTTTTATGGACAGGTGGGTGCATAATTTCTTGAAGTGCTCATTGTCAAACTGTCTCCCATGGTCCTTGACTATGGCTCATGGGATTCCGAACTGGCAAACCACCAACGCTCATATGAATCGGGTGATAATTCTCTTGGTTATGTGAGCTAGGGCTTCAACTTCTACCCACTTGGTGAAGTAATCGATCGCCACCAACACAAATTTCCTTTGCCCAGTCGCTTGAGGTAGTGGCCCCAAGATATCCAGTCCCCATTGATCAAAATGGGAAGGATTGGTCAAGGGGGAGAGAAAACTAAATGGCATGTGTGGTATTCTCACACGTCGTTGGCACCTGTCACACCGTTTGACCAACTCGATCACGTCCTTCCTCATTGTGGTCTAGTAGAACCCTTGCCTTAGGGCCTTGTGAGCTAGAGCTCTATTGACCAGATGATTTTCATATACTCCTTCGTGAATTTCCCTTATCACACACTCTCCCTCTTCGATACTCAGGCACCGTAGGTATGACAGTGTTAGGGATCGCATGTACAACTCTTTATCTATAAGTGTGGACTTTGCCACCCTCCTCCTTATCCTTAAAAACTCCTTCTTGTCCTCTAGTAGGGATCCATTGCGAAGGTATTGCATCGGAGGAGCCCTCTAATCCCCTTCATTCACTTCAACTACCACCAGGTTAACATTGACCTCCTCGTTTGAAGGTTTTTTGACTCGCTCCAAGTAGATGGCGTTCTTCCATTTTGGCTTCGTAGCTGAGCCTAATCTTGCCAATGCATCAGCCTTTGCATTCTCCACCTGTGGCACACGCTCTATATCAAAATGAGCGAAAGCTTTGATGTGTTCTTAGGCTTTGGCTAGGTATTTATTCATTTTCTGATCCCTAGCCTCAAACTCTCCCTTCACCTATTCCACCACTAATTGGGAGTCACTTGCTACTTGAATTAGTGTTATTCCTAGTTCTTTCGCCAAGCACAGCCTTCCTAGGAGGGCTTCATATTCGGCATCATTGTTTGTTGTTGGGAACTCTAGTTTTAGTGCACATAGCATCTGCGAACCGTCCGGTGCCATAAGGATTAGCCCTGCTCCCCCTATGGATGCGTTAGACGACCCATCCACATGCAATGTCCACACTTCTGATTTCTCTTCTATTTCGTAGGATTGTTCGGATGTGAAGTCAACTAGTACCTCAGCTTTGATGGCATGCTTTGGCTGGTATTGTATATCGAACTCTCTTAACTCAATCGACCATCTCATCATTCTTCCCAAGCTCTCTAGTCGCTGAAGGATCTGTCTCAACAGTAAGTTTGTCAGCACAATTATCTTGTGTGCCTGAAAGTAGGGTCTCAACTTTCGAGCATAATAGATGATGGAGAAGGGTGCCTTTTCTGCTATGCTGTAATTCATCCAGACTCCGCTCAGCACTTTGTCAGTGTAGTATATGGGTTTGTGTTGCCTTTCTTCTCCTCTAACTAAGACCGAGCTGACCGTATGTGGAGTCGAAGCCACGTATAGGTAGAGGTCTTCTCCTACTTTCGCCTTTGTTAGTAGTGGAGGGGAGCCAAGGTACTATTTGAGCAGATCAAAGGCTTTACTTTGCTCCTCCTCCCATTTGAATCCCCTTTTCTTTCCCAACACCTTGAAGAAGGGTAGACCTTTGTCTCCCAAATAGGAGACAAACCTGCTGAGGGAGGCTATCCTTCCTATCAAGACTTGGATCTCCTTCTTCGTTCGAGGGGCCTTCATCTCTAGCAGCACCCTTAATATATCAGGGTTGGCTTCTATCACTATGTGCGTCACCATGAAGCCTAGAAACTTTCTTCCAGAGACACCAAAACACCCATTTTGAAGGATTCAATTTCATTTGATACCTGCATAGCAGTTTGAATGTTTCCTTCAGAACTTTGTAGTGCTCCCTGCCTTTAGGATTTTCCCCAGCATGTCATCTACATACACCTCCATCGTTTTTCCGAACTAGTCTTTGAATATCTTATTCACCAGCCTCTGATATGTTGTCCCCGCAGTCATTAACCCGAAGGGCATTACTTGGTAGCAATAGAGCCCTCTTTCGGTGATGAAAGATGTTTTATCCTCGTATGCTTGATGCATTGGGATTTGATTATATCTCAAGTCTGCATCCATAAAGCTCAGGAGCTTATGCCCAGACATCGAATCCACTAGCTGATTGATTCGAGGAAGGGGAAAGCTATCTTTTGGACATGCCTTATTCAAGTTAGTGAAATCAATACATGTTCGCCACTTACCATTTGGTTTCCTTACCAGAACTACATTGCTCAAACACTCTAGATAGTTGACCTCCCTAACAAATTTGGCTTGTACCAGTTTTGTCACTTCTTCATCTATCACCTTGATTCGCTCCATCGTGAAGCTCCTCTTCTTCTACTTTACGGTCTTATGGTTGGGGTCTATCTGCAACCTGTGCTCCATGATTGTAGGGTCAATCCCCAGCATATCTTTGGCCAACCAGGCAAACACATCTGTGAATTTTTTTAATAACTCACTTAGTTCTGCTCTCAAAGTATCGGGCAGGCGACTCCTGATCTACACACACTTCTCCTAATTACCATTTATGGGTACACGTGTGAGGTCTTTATCCAATGTGCTAATTTAAGGGTACTCTCCCCTCGCCTCCAATTTTTCAATTGTCAAGGTATCCCTTGCTTCCGTCTTACATTTTAAGGCCATCATGTAGCAATTCCGAGTTGCTGCTTGATCTCCTTTAACCATCATTGTCCTGTGCGAAGTAGGGAATTTCATCTTTAGGTGATACATAGACATTATGGCTCAGGCCACATTAAGCAAGGGGCAACTTAGTATGATGTGTTATATTGATGGCCGATCGACTACTAGGAAATCCATCAACGAAGTGATTTGATGTGGGTTTGTCCCTATTGTTACTGGGAGTGTAATTGTTCCCATGGGATGTACTATGTCTCCTCCAAATCTGACCAAGGGTGTGGAGATCAGTTTGAGGCATTCCCTATTGATCTTCATTCCTTCGAGCACCAAACAGAATATAATGTTGGGCGAGCTCCTGTTGTCTATCAGTACACACCTCACTTTGTAGTTAGCCACTAAAAAGGAGACTACTAAAGCGTCATCGTTGGGTTGTTGTACTCTTTCTTCATCTTCGCTATCAAACGTGATAGCATCGTCTTGTTTTCATATTTTGTCGCTTGGCCCCCTTTTCTCCATTAAGAGTACCTGCTTAGCATACCTCTTTTGAGCACCTCCACTGTCTCCGCCAGTAGCGGATCCTCCAAAGATCACAATAATTTCTCATACGAACTGTTCCTCTTTCTCATCCCTGTTTGGCCTTTTCTGCAAAGGAGCCTCCCCTTGATGATCCTCCTTCTTTATGAACCTCGACAGGTGGCCTTTTTATTTATTTATCAAGGCTTTAATTTCATTCTTTAGTTGAATACACTATTCTGTATCATGCCCGGAACTGATAGAACTTTGACATGTTCTGTTTATATGAGGGTGTTCGCATAGGTTCGGGCCACGAGACGTACTCTTTCTTTCTTATGTGCATCAACACATCGGTTCATGGTGCATTTAGAGGAGTATAAGTGGGGAACTTACTAGGTTGCCCTCTTGCCTTAGAGCTAGCATGCAGCATGCTGTTCTCCTACCTCTTCATGGGTCTGGAAGGTTCTCCAATCTCCCTGTTACCCTTCTTTTTCAACTCGATCCAATTTCCTCTAGTTTCCATCATTTCTTTCAAGTTGATATACTTATGTGCTCTGGCTATCAGTTCTCCTATATCAGCTGGTGGCTTCTTTCCTAATGAGTATAGGAAATTTCCTAGCTGAAGGGTCGTGGTCAGAGCTTCAAAAGCGACCCCCATGTCCGGGTTGCGGATCTCCAAGCGGTGAGGAAACGGTGCATAAAATTTTTTAGTGTCTCCCATTCTCCCTCATCAGATGAGTCAACGTTTTTACGATTCTTTGACTACTAAGGAAATGGCCAGTGAACAGCTGCTACAGCTCTGAGAAGGAGCCGATTGATCCAGGTTGTAAGGTTCGGTACCAATCCTTGGCACTACCTTTAAGGGTAGCTGCAAATGGCTGGCATATGATGGCATTAGGTGCACCCTACAATTGCATCAACACCTTGAAGGTGTCCAGATGATTGACCGAGTCAGTCAAACACCTTGTACCTTTCAAAGGTCGGCATTTTGAATTTTTTGGGCAGTGGGACCTCCATCACTTCTTTGGTGAACGACGGCTCCAAGGATCTTAGAGAGGCTTCCCCGTAGAAGGGGTTGATTCGGCCCTCTTTCATCATCTTCTTGATTTTGTTTATCTTCTTAATCCTTTCCTCTAACCTGGTCGATCTTTGCTCATTGACTCCTATGTTGTTCGCATCTTCCTACCTTTTAGTGAGGTTAGTTTTTTCCTCACTCTCCTTCAGTTTCTCTGCGTTCTTAGGTGGCTTGAGGCTAACTAGTTTTTGGTGGGGGATATGTTCTTCCTCACTTTTTTGCTGCAAGAGTAGGTTGAACATATCCTCCATTTTCTTTTGGAAGGCGCGAAATTCCTCTATGATGATCCCCGAATGTTCTATGGGTGTAGAGTAAATGAACTGGGGTGATTCTTTTCCAACTGCAGGGCTGGAGCTTGAGTCGTTAGTTGTTGTAATTATTTGAGTGTTGGAGGTCGAGAGCAAAATGAGCACCTTTTAGAAGTGATTTTCACAGATGGCACCAACTTTTGCGAGATAAAAATGGTGATGTCCTGTATAAATGCTCTCTGACTTTTGATGACCCGAAAAGGTGAAAGCAAAATAGGCTTGGAGGACCTAGGGTGTACTCCAGGGATCACTCTGATGCCTAAGTAAGGGGAATACTTCAAAGAGATTGAATGCACGAAAGAGATACCTCCGCTTGTTTGCATTCCCCTCTTTATAGTGGTGTGGGTTGACCCTTGAGGTGATTCTTCATTATAATGCAGGGGTGTGGATTGCTCACAGGCCATGAAGTGCCAGCATGTATCATTCCGAGCATTTAAGGCGCCAGCATGGATCTGTCCCCTCTTTATTGAGTTAGAGCTGATTGCTCTCGCCAGAAGGTCTGACTTGGGGAGTGATTGTTAGGTGTTGACTCCCTTTTATTGACTGATATATTTTGGGCATATCAACAAGTAAATAATCAATAAACTTAAATATGCTTGTTTGTTTAATATATAGGTATTCGTTAAGTGTCTGTTAAAAAATATAATTTATTTATTTTAATTTTTTTCTTTAATTTCACTAGAATTGACTTAATTTTTTTAAATAATAATACTTATTTATTTTATTTATCAACATCTAAACAAAAAGCTAGAAACTTTAAAAAATAAAATATACCTCTTTAACTATTTTTAAAAAATTTACATTTAAAATTTCATTCAAATTTGTTCAAATTGATGGCTTAAAATCTATTTTTTTTCAAACAATGCCTCAATTATTTCACATCATTGTTAATAAAATTAACAAAGGCAATACATATGTTAGCAAAAAAAAAAAAAAAAATTAGGACTTATTTCATATATACATAAATTCATACATATATATATATTAGTTAAGGCCCCGTAATCTGCATAAGATATTTAATATTTTAAAATTGTAATTATGTTGCACATTGCATGTATAAAAAATATGTTATAATAAAAAATTAAATGGACTATTATACTAAGTAAGAAAACTTTTAAATTGTTATAAAAGATGTAAGAAAAAAAATAGAGATGAGACAGAAATTTACGTGATTCGGTTATGCCTACTCCACGGGCGAATGGGATCAAAACTTCACTATCTCGGGAGGAATTACAAGATGATTTGGAACCGACCTTATACAAAATATCTCCGGCCTTGTACAAGATATCTCTCTTTTATTTATCTCTCCTCTTCTTTCTATATACCCTATCGACTTCAAGCATGCAATGTGTGTATACAAATGTGAGGGGTAGGGTGCCCTTTTATAGAGCAAAATGGACAACAAAGAATTTATTGGGGGGAAAAAACCGAAGTGGTGGAAGATAAAGGAGTGGAAGATAAGGGTGAATATACATATTTTTCATAACACTCTCCCCTAGATGTCACCTATATATTAACTCCTTCTGTTAAGATCTTTAAGATGTCTCATTCCGATGAGATAAACCAATTTCTTGAATGTAGTAGTAGGCAAGACTTTGGTGAAAAAATCTACAAGATTATCGCTTGATTAGATCTGCTGAACATATATATCACCATTGTTCTCGAGTTCATGTGTATAGAATAATTTGTTAGCCTAACAAGCCTTAATCTCACTTTGATAATGACAAACTAAGGTATCTAATTGTGCTATCAAGTGTACTTACAGGTATTATAACTTATAAGCACAATGAACGATGTTAAATGTAAAGCCATGAGGAACACAAACAAATGAAGAATGGCTATTAAAAAAGAGCTTGAATGAAGATCAAACTTAAAGACATGAAGACTTAGATAGTATTCTATGTATATTGTAAAATAAGTTTCATGTAAGTACTTCTCAACTTAGTATTTGTTTATGAAGCTCTTACGATTAATTATTGGACCTATAGACCTTTTTAATGACATATAAAATATTTTTACAAAGTCCAAATATCATTTCAAAAGGAAACAAATAAGTTTTGGAATCAAAATATAAAAGAATATTGAATTTCAGGGTATTCGAGCGCCTGAGGCTTATGCTCAGTCGACCGAATGTAGGAATCTAAACTAACAAGTTTGGCATCAAAAAGTTTAAGTGACCGAACCAATGGTTCAGTCAATCAAATGGCTACTGCCATTGTTAAAGTCTAGACAGTGTTGGTTTGGGCAACCGAACTAAGGGTTCAGTCGACAAAACAGGTTCAGGCAACCGAATGTAAAGTTCAATCGACCAAAAGGATACTACCCTAAAAGTAGAAGTATAGTCTCAAGAGGCGGGTGAATTGGGTTATTAAAAGTTTTAAAGAATTCCTTTCAAGAATTTTAGTTTCTTATTAAACTCACAGCAAAAGTTCATTCACTTAATCAATCCACAAAACAACACAAGCAATCAAAACTTTGATTAACAAAATAACCAATCAAACACCTTGAAGTAAACAATCAAAGAAACCAAACCAATATGAAATTTGCATCCTTTTGATAATTTCAGCTTTTGATTGTAACCCTTTGAATAAGTGTAAGCCTGTGTTTGAATAAAATTAGTTTGCAGTCTCTTAGTAAATATTTTCGCAAGCGATTAAACAATGTACTCCCTTTTTAGGTTTCGACAAATGTTTTAATCAAAACCTACTTTCTTTGATTAAGAGTTTTGTTTTAATCTTGGTTTTGTACTTTCAGCTACCTGCAATTTTGTATACACCACAATATATGTTTTTTGAAAAATAAAGAGAAAAGGGTAGAGAACAACACCAAGATTTTTACGAGGTTTGGCTTATCCCCAGCCTACGTCCTCACCTTTGGCCAATACCACCAAAGGATTCCACTATCGTACTCCTTTTTGGGTGGAGTAAACCATTGACAAGTGATTCCCATACTCAACTGCTCCTTCACTAGGCTAGAGCAAAGCCTCTCCAAGTGATTCCCCACACTCGGTCAATGATCCAACAGCCTGGAATCGTCCATGAAACTACAAGAAATAAGAAGTAGATTCTATGCACAAGAATACTCTCACAAAGTGCTGGTTAGTACAATTCAAACACTAGATATTTCAATATTTGAATATCAAAATGAAATACAATTGAAGCTCGAGTTTAGAATTCACCAAGTTCCTTTCTCTAGATGAGAAATCAGCAATAGGAACTCAGAGAGTAGTGATCAGCAATTCAATTGAACAAGCAGTAGAGCAAGAGAGAGCTTTGTTTGCAAGATAGCTTTTAATAGATTTTTCAATTCTTGGTAAGTTTTGATTTGTAAAACCATGTATTTATAGACTTTTGAAAGTAATTTCGTGTTGCCCAAGTTTACTTAGAATGTCTTCCAAGTTTTTAGAAAATTTGGGGCATAAGAAGTGATTATTTGAAATTTAAAACATTTAATATTTTTACCATTAAAAGTGTTCAGACGACTAAACTATCGGATTCAGTCTTCTGATGTTCCTTAAAGCACTGAAAATTATAGTCTAAACAGAAAATTAGATGACTAAACTGGGGGTTTAGTCTTCTGAAGTCCCAGTTGAGATGACTAAACTTAGGGTTTAGTCTTCTGAGGATGTTATGCTTATTCTGTGTTTTAACAAATAAATCTTCAGATGACTGAACTAATTCTTCAGTCTTCTGAGGAAATTCTTCAGACGTCTAAAGTAAAACTTTAGTCTTCTGAGGTACATCTTCAGACTTCTAAAGGTACCCTCAGTCGTCTATGCAGACCAACTTCAGAATTTTCAGTTTTGTTTTCAAAAGTCATTTTTACTCTCTTGCTTTGATTAATTTTAAATTTTTTTCCAAAGTTTAAAATAAGGTCTCTAAGTCCATAATTAACCCTAGAAGAGCTTCAAAAATATTTCAAGAGATATTCAAACATGAAGTACTTACAACATGGTCCTAAAGCTTAAAATTCTATTATTCAAGCCTTCCATGGTATTTTTGCATTATGTCCCTTTTGACTTGAGCTTTGAGTTAACTTTTAGTGTCCACATATTGGTGTTGCTTTGAGCTCTCTCTTGAATCTCTCTACATATGGATAAGACTTGATGAATCTTTGATCTTTCCATTTGCTTTTCTTTTGAACTTTGACATTTTTGAAACATCACCACTTAACCAACACATATTAATTTATTCTTCATTTGTTATCATCAAAACAAGATTGAAAAGCCATGTTAGGCCAACAATCTCCTGCTTTTTGTTAATGACAAACAAGGAGCAAAGATGAGGGTTCCTTAGAAAAGGCTCCCCCTTATAATAAGCTTTCCTTTTAAATGATGATGTTAAAGTTCAAAGAAAAATCTCATTTTAAGCATATGAACAAATATATCGCATGAACACACGCTTTCAATATGGTTGTCAGTATAGCATATGTTGTGTCGTCCACTATCTTTAACAGGCATGCGTATTTCACTATATTTCATTCATAATTAGACTTTTTATTATATATGAGTTCTTTAGATTCATAAGTAAGCATATGTTGCATAACTAGAAAAAAATACTTATCAAGTCATATCTTCAACAAGTCATAATTTATATGTTATATTCATCTTATGCTACATTACATCCTTTATATTCATATTTGCTAACATCTCTCTCCCCCTTTGTCATTACTCAAAAAGAACTAAGGGGTAAAAACAAAAAATCACCAATCTAGCAAAGAGTAAGCATACATAAAGATCAGCAAAGCAACATACAAAAAAAAGTGTTGTACATCTAATATACTTAATACAACCAGGAAGTATAATATTCTATTTTTGAATACAAAAACAATCTACCTATAAGTATTTTCTTTTTCTTCTTAATCCTCTACATCTTGCGCTTCTCCTTCTTGTTCATCTTCTTTATCTTCACTACCTTTCTCAGAGTCCTCAGCATCACTGTGAGGAGCTAAACTTGTATCCATGGGATCTCCTCTACGGGAGGAACTAGCCTCAATCCTGATGAGGAGCTGATCAAGGAAGGAGACCTACTCCTTTAGGCTTTGAAATCCGGTCCTCACTTCTTGCCCAAAGGAAGAAATGTCATCTTGAAAAGCCATGAACCATGAAGGTGCTTCTAGAGGATGACCCGGATCATGTGCTGGAGGAGGAAGAGTTTCCACAAGTACTCGTTGAGGTCTTCCCACCTTTAGGTACCAACTGTTATCACCTTTGTCATATCCCATTTGTTTTAAGGTAGTGATATTGAAAAGATCATAACGGGTGCACTTGATGAAAAGTTCGGATGCATTTGAGATATTGAGCTGGGCGAAAAGGAGATTTAAAGCACCTCCATAGGGAAAAGTGACACTAGCTGACTCTATTTTGGCCCACATCCATTTTATGATTAGACTATCCAAAACTAGCTTCTTGCCTTTAAGCAAGCACCAAAGAACAAAGCACTCGATAAAGGATAAGTGATCAAAAGAACCAGATTTTGGAATGATGTTGTAGGAAATGAGTTTATAGAGGATTTGGGCTTTAAGAGTAAGTTGTTTGTACAATGGAGGATGCCCAAAATATATTGGCTCATTTTCCATAACCAAGGGTAGAAAGGCTTTTGGGGTAAAATCTTGTTCAAAAATCCAGGATTGGGAAAAAGTTGGACGTGATTTTTAAAATGGGGGTTAAAATTTTAGAGTTCAAAATAATTTTCTTCCCCCTAACCTCAGTGGATAAAACCACATCATCATAAACCATGTTGGGGTAAAGGATTTTAATAAGAGTAGGAAACATGCCTTTGGCTTGATGGATGATGAAATTGTACCAGCCTATTTCCCTAATTAAAGGATTTCAGGAAATTCCTCATCGAAAAATGAAGTGTCAAGGACCTTACCAAGTATGGGATCGGTAGAATGAAGAGAGGCCCGATATCTAAGCTTATCTTGAGGTGCAATGAGCCACCTCCCGACGTTTTGCTCATACCTTCCTGAAGTGGTTCCATGATTTGCAGTTATTTTCGTGCGAGGCATGATAAAGTTTTAAGATTACACAAAAGGGGTTGTGTAGGAAACCCTATAATGCATAAGGATGGTTTAGAAGTGTGATTAGAGCCTTGGATTCAAGGGTTTTTGGGAGAGAATTAAGGGAGACAGAGAGAGGAGTCTTCGGAAGAGTGATAAAATAGGGTTCAAAAGGCTGAAGTTAGGGTTTTGAAGAGTTTAAATATTTATAACCCGCGACTTCAGAAGACTAAAGTCAGGTTTAGTCGTCTAAATATTTTCAAAATAGGAAACTGAATAGACAGTAGCACTTCAAAAGACTGAAGTCTGGGTTCAGTCGTCTGAACTGCTAGTGCTACAGTGTTAAGTCGTTTGAGCTTTTAAGCTTAATCATCTGAAGTATGAAAAATTTTCAAAATTCCTTCTTTTCTTGTTCTGAATTCTTTCTAAACCACTTCCATACCGTGTAGTAATCCAAGTTCTCTTCTAATAGTTATAAATCTTTCTTCATTGAGAGGTTTTGTAAAAATATCCACCCATTGATCATTTATTGATGAATTCAAGTGATATATCCTCCTTTTGAACATGATCTCTCAAAAAGTGGTCTCTTAGATCAATATGTTTTGTTCTTAAATGTGATATTGGATTTTTGGATATGTTTATCGCACTTGTATTATTACATTTGATTGGAATGATTGAATATTCTAAGTTATAGTATTTTAGTTGTTGCTTCATGTATAAGGTTTGTGCACAACAACTCTCAGCTGCTACGTATTCGGCTTTAGCTGTCGTTAGGCTACGGAGTTTTGCTTTTTAGAAATTCAAGAGACTAGTGAGCATCCTAGAAAGTGACAAGTGCCGCTAGTGCTCTTTCTATCTACTTTACATTCGGCATAGTCCGCATCCAACTGGCTAATCATTTTGAAACCGTTGTCTGACTCACTCTAAAAATGAGTAACACAAAGGTTATTCCAAGTATAGGAGTTCAATGGTGTAATAATTAGTCCAAGGGCCAAATCGTCTCTTCAGGGAATGTAGCCTAATTACAAACTTCATGTAATCCCAAAGAAAATAAGAAAAGGAATTTTATTGAACACAGTTCGGATTCGGGCTTTTCGAGCTGTTTGAGATTTTCTTTTTGACGAATAAAAAAAAACAACGTGAAATTTAAATTATGAATCCTAACATACACTAAATTTAACAATGAGAGACGAAAATCCTATGTTTAATTGGAAAAGCAAGAATTAAAACCCACGTTTGAACTTTAGAAAAAGAAAAAACAAAAACCTAAAGACGATAACTTCACTACTTAATTAAAGCATGCAATTCTAAGAACCTCAATCAACACAAAAATAAATAAACTTTAAAGCAATCAAGAATGAAAATTTAACTCCTTAACAATTAATGATGAACGAAAACACAATAAAAATTCGGACTTTAATTAAACTAAACTTAATTTAAAGAGAACCCAACAAAATTTAGTTCTAAAGAAAACAACAAATTTAAATCCTAAAAAAAATATATTTTTTTCTATTTTTGTATTTTTTTCTTTTTTTTCTTTCAAGACACCAAACCGAACTTTAATCAATAATAATTAAAAAAAAAACAACCCAACCAAAATTCAACTCCAATAGTAATACTCAATAAGAAGAGAAAATAAATAAATAAACTTAAATAATAACAACCCAACAAGAATTAAAAGCTTGAAACTTTAATTAAAACTCTACTAAAAATTGACAACATTCATTCAAGTAATTAAAAGCAGGAGTAAAAAGAGAATAAGAAAAAAAGAGAGAGAGAGAGAGAGAGAGAGAGAGAGAGAGAGAGAGAGAGAGAGAGAGAGAGAGAGAGAGAGAGAGAGAGAGAGAGAGCAACTACCCTGTATGGAGTGAGGCAATAGCAGTCGTGGTGGCCTTCCTTCAGCACACAACAAAGAGGCCGTGGCACAACAGGTAAAAGAGCAATAGGGGCTCAGTTTTGGGGTCCTCTATATATATATAGACCTCCCCCAAAACCTACACGCGCAACGCACAAGAAAAAAGGACCCAGCTGGATGGCCGGGTCAAATCAATGTATATTATTATTACTTTTTTTTCCTTCTTTTTGTTTTTCTTGTTTCTTCATTTTTCTTTTTTCTGCTTCCCAACAAGCAAGCCCAATTTTGACCATCTTAAAGCCTATATATCTCAAAGATCAAAAAACAAAAAATGTAGAGCACTTTATTGGTTTTCTAAAGCATTTTGAATAGCCTCGATCAGAGCTCGGACGAGAAAGTTACGCCCAAATTACGAAGTAATGTCGATTTTAGCTTCCAATAGTTGCCCTACAATAAAAAATACCAAAAATTCATAAATTACTCAATAAAACCCAAATATTATAAATTGAACACAATGTTAAAATATTGAGAGTAATTAGACATTTAATTAAAAATATAATTCTTAATGCATGAACTAAAACACCTAGTTATGCAATTTAAGTGCGTAATCACACATCTCAACTAACGTTTTGCTAGTCTCTAGCAAATAACGTGAATGAATTCCAGGGCGGTACCCACAAATACTAATTCTAACAAACATGAAATGAATGCACATGTGACACAATCATACCATATCACATATACGAATATAACCAGATTACACACAAGCTCATTCATACATAATTCATACAACTCTGAAGCACGTCACTCATGCCAGTTTCATCATTATATAGCCATTAAAAACAAAATACTCACATGAAATTAACCAACAATACAATACAAAGTTAATGTAGTCATATAAATTCGATTATAAATAGGTGAAATCTCAAGGTATGTGTAATGTGTATGACTCGTTACACCCAAGATACCAGTGGACACCTACAGGACGATCGTTTTAACGCGGCCTAAATGGTATACCCTAAAAAACACTCAAAAAAGATGGGTTCACTAGTCATATGTTAGGAGGAGTTTCGCAATCAAACATCCCACATATTACAAGGAACAAATGCTAAATGTATAGAGTGGACTAGTGTAAAAAGGATGTAGCCTATTTGTGAGGTGTCAGGTACTTCACCCTAACATCTTCTCACCGACTTGCAATATCCAACCAAGGTCACCCTAGATCAACTTATTTACAAACCAGGTATGAATACATCTGAAGCATTAAGCAGTTGAAGAGTCTTCATATGTGGGTAACATGTGTCGTGTCCCTGACTCTTTGTGGTATTTGTGTGGAGCAGGTATTAACTTTTCATTTCATGTGCATTTCTATTTTTCTCATTCTTTCTTTTGCTCATTCTTCAATTTTTTTTCTTTTCATTGTCAATTAGGACAATCATTACACTTCTTTTAATTGTATTCATACCACAAATGGGAATTAAGCTCAAACAGTAGTCCATGAACTAAGTCTATCTCTAGGGGTAGCTCAGCCTTCACATCTTGAGTAGGTTACAAGACCTAGGTTTCTATCTCCCCACTAGATGTCACCTCTAGGCTAGAAAATCAAAATCCAAGACTAGTGTACAAATAATATTAAAAAAAAGAAGGAAAATTTGAGTTTCATGAACTCTAAGCTGATGTCAAAACTCAAAAGAACGATAATTGGCTCAATAGTAGCTCACAAGGTGTCATAGTCGCCACGGGCACTCTCTCAATGCTCACAAGGAACCCTAGGTGCTACAAGTCACGTGAACGTGTATTTTCAGCCTCATGAGGTACCATGTAAATACAAGAGTTTATATAGCTAGATTATTACAAATGAACTACTAGTCAACCCACATAAAGTTACAATTCCTAGATTAGTCATATAAAAAGAAACTACACATAAATAACTCGAGTGTGTAACTCTTAAGTTATATACAAGTATGTAAAGGGTATAAGTCAATGTTAATTATAGCCTAATCATCCATATTCAATTTTTTTGTAATGTCTCATCCCCCCCCCCTCCCTAAACTAAAGTGGAACATTGTCCTTAATGTGAAAGCATAGGGGAAGTAGAGTGTACCTAGGTGGAGAAGTAAGAGAAAATAAAAACTGAAACTACGGAAAAATGTGCTAGAAAAATAACTGAAAATGAAACAAGGTAAAATAAAATGAAAAGAAAGGAAAGAAAAAAAAATCACAGTGTGTCTGGTGGAGGCTCTGGAGGAATTTCATCTGGTGGGTGCAGGTTTATGAATTGAACAGGCGAGTCTCCAAATTTGAGTGGCCACATTGAATTTATCTTCTTACTTGCACAAAAGTTAGCCTTAAATAAATCAATACATTCTAAGGTGCGAGACAAAACATGTGCAGATTGCCTTCCTTGTTTTAACAAGAAAAGGATCTTTATTTAGCATATTTTCCAGGAAACTTACTTCTTTAAGAACCGGTCTTTAAGGCAAAGTTGTCAAAGCAGTTACCTTTGGTTCTTCAAAAGCATCAACATTAAGATTTTTACCTGGTTCCTTGAAAATTAAACGTTCATCATTTTGCTCACCCTCTTTATCAAGTGTACCCATCATTGTACCACTATGGGGATTTGCTTCAACGTTGCACTCCGTGACATTTACTCCAGTAGGGAGTGATGGTTCCATGACTGTCAATCTCTAAGGGTAAGGTACCACAGGTTGGTACTCCTTACTAGTCTCGGTCTCCTTATTAACTGACTTCTTCACTTGTAGGCATCTTTTTGATAAGAAGATTATTTTGCTTTTCAAAATTAAAATCTTTTAAACTTTGATCTAATATATTGAAAGGTATTGGTTCTTCTAATCTTGATTTTGATTTGCTAGATATTCCTTTTTCATATGTGCTATTAATTTTTATTTCTGTAAAATTTTCAAGTTGTTCTTCAATCCTTGATGACTGAGAAGCCATAGATCTTAGCATTTGATTTGTATAATTGTTTTGACTAATTAATTGATCAATATTAATTTTTCCCTTTGATTCTTTAAATGGTGAAGCATTAATCTCTGTTCCTTTGTAGTTAAATTTAATTGAGTTTTCTGGAGGATGAATTGATTTAATATAATAGTTATCAGAAGTTTTCCAATTTTTCTTATAGTCTTGAACAACATTAATAAATTGTTTTTCTTGAACAATTTTGAAAAAAGGAATATTTTCTTGTATTCTTTCCATTTCTTTGAACCATTCAGCTTTAATTTGTTCTCTTTCCTTTTCATTAAATTTTTTGAAGAATAGAATCATATTTCTTCCATTGAGTTCATGATAATAGTCCTTTTTTATCATTTCCATGTTTGGTTCGAACTTTTTACTTATGACGATAATATTTTTCTTTTCATTTTCTTCTTGAAGTATTTCTCTTTGATCTTCCATTAGAATTTGAGATTCGGTTGGAGAATTTGATTCAGGAATTTCTTGATAATAACCTTGAGGTATTTCTGGACCAAAATCGACTCCTTTAAGTTTGAGATTTTTATTTGGTTCAACATATGAATAAAGACTTGAAATACTCTTTCTTCCTAAATCAATTGGTTGTTTTGAAGTTTGACCAACACTTTGGCTTCTTGTTAATAGTGGTTGAAAATTGATCTTGACATTTCTCCTTTCATCTTGAGTGACTTTTGTGGCAACTGTTTTTTGAATTTCTGGAATGACTTCATGATCTATTTCGTTTAAGTTGTTAAATTCCCAATCTCCCCCGGCTTGAATCTCATCCCATAGAAGTTTCTTGGAATGAGATACAAAGGATTTTCTATTGAAGTTTGCTTGTAACATGATTGTTTCTCCTTTTTCACTTGTCTGAAGTGAATTAGGTAAAACCGTTGAAGTCGTTGCTTCGTAGTAAAATCTGTAAATCATTTCAAGGTTTGAACTTCTTGAATCCATATTATAACATTTTGTTTGAATATCAAGAGTTAAAAGCTTGTATAAAGATTCATCTTGAAGATTTGCCCTAATGTTTGGATAACATTCAAAATAGATTGGACCTTCTGCAATATTTGACTCTAACATTTCTAAGAGTGAATCATTGAATTTTTGATGTCTAGCATCACGAAGGCCAACACAAACTGGTTTGTTAAGTCATGTTCTTGTTAAAGGAAATAATCCTACTTGGACCATTCCAATATGAAGTCTATCATATTTTGATGTAAGGGATTCTAGATCGTCTAGATCAAAGAGTCTCTTTTGTTGTCTTGCTTCATTTGTTGTTAATGAAATTGATTTATTAATAACTTTGATAAAGTATTCTTCATTATTTTCGATTGATCCTTTATGCTTGATAATTTGACTTTCAGATCTGGTCATTTTCTAGATCTTGCTTGAATCTTGATTTGGTAAATTTTTACTATTCCAATTTGATAATCTTCTTTCAATTTTTCCTAAGGATATTTGTAATTCCTTTTTTTCAGACCTTTTACTTGAATCATCTTGTTTATCATTATTATTATTATTATATGAGATGAATTATGTTATGAAAATGCAGTATGTTCTACCATGCTATGATGATATATGTTTTCCCAGATACGATATAACATTTTACTAAATATGTCTATATATGGTTTATGTATAACACAGAATACTCATGTTGCCACACACTAGTATTAGTTTATTTCCCTTACTGAAAGGTGTCTCACCCCGAATTACATGAAATTTTTAGGAGCCCCTAATAGGAGAGCAGATAAAGCTTAGGTGACATAGTTACAGCTAGTTTGCCCTTTCTAAAGGGTAAGTGTTTTGGTAGGGTAAGTGTTTTGGTAGGGTAAGATGGATTTTGTGAAAAGTGGCCCTAGGTTTCTTTTGGGTTGTGTTTTATATATATAAATACAATGGATGTAGTAACTTTGGTATTGTGATGAGTGATAATGGGTATATGATATTTTATGATTTTATGTTTCCTGCTGCTTAGGCTTCCTCACTATACTTCTAATGTAACCCTGTACCCACGGGTTCAGGTGGATTATGATCTACTGAATTTGTTATTGTGATTTTTATTATATTATGAAAAAATATATATGGAAATTAAGTAGGTCGTTACAGTTTTTTTTAGACTTGATCTAATGGAAACCCTATTAATTACATAACAAGTTGTATTTATAGCTTTAGCCCAAAAATACTTTGGTAGATTATTTTCATTTAGCATAGTTCTTGCCATCTCTTGAAGGGTTCTATTTTTCCTCTCAATAACTCCATTTTATTGTGGAGTTCTAGGTACTGAGAAATTATGAATTATTCCATGAACATTACAAAGATTTTCAAAATCTTTATTTTTAAATTCTCTTCCTTGATCACTTCTTATGTTTGAGACATTGTAGCATATCTCATTTTGGAGTTTCTTGCATAGATTTATTAACATATCACAAGTTTCATCTTTGTTAGCTAAGAACAATACCCATGTGTATCTAGAGTAGTCATCAACTATCACGAAGGCATATTATTTTCCTTCTAAGCTTTGAGTTCTAGTAGGTCCAAATAAATCTAAGTGTATGAGTTCTAAGAGCCTATTAGTTGACATGTGTTTCTTCTTTTTAAAGCTTGTCTTAATTTTCTTTCCTAGTTAGCAAACATCACAAATTTTTTCTTTAATAAAATTTGTATTTGGTAAGCCTTTTACTAAATTCTTCTTAGATAGTTTAGATAGAAGGTCCATGCTAGCATGTCCTAATATTTTATGCCAAAGCCAACTATTTTCACTTATGGCTGCCAAGCAAGTTATATCTTGAGAAATTAGGCTATCAAGATTTATGCAATACACATTGTTCATTCTATGTGCTGTGAATAGAATTTCATGATTCTTAGGATTTTCTATTATGCATTATGTCAAACCCTTTGTCACTAAGTTGACTAATACTTAAGAGATTGTGCTTTAGACCATCAACTAGCAAAACATCATCAATGGTGAGTGAGGATTCTTTACCTATCTTACCAATTCCGAAAATTTTGCCTTTTGCATTATCTCCGAAGGTTACATATCCTCCATCATTTTGAGTGAGGGTGGTGAACTTTGATCTATCTCCCATTATGTGTCTTGAACATCCGCTATCCAAGTACCATTTTTCTTTTGATGGAGCAGACCTAAAGCAAACCTTTTTATGTCTTGTCTAGTTTTAGTGTTTATCTTCCATTCATTTTTTACTTTGATATATTTTTCTTAAGTGGACAATTAAAAATTATATGTCCCTTATTTTTACACATGTAGCAAGTAGTATGTTCATGTATGTTTGTAGATGAAGTACTTGCATAGTGTTTAGCTTGTTTTACAAAGTATCTCATGAATAAATTTTTCTTTCTTTTGTTTGGTATTCCATTATAACCAATTCCTTCTCTACTATTAGTCATCCTTTCTTGTCCAACCATCTTTTCAAAATTTTTATTTCCTCTAGTAAAGTTATAAATAATCTTTTCTTTATATTGAATTGAGTTTTTAAGTTCATTTATTTCTAAGTCTTTCTTGCCATCATCATTCACTTGTGACTTCACTAATTCTTGAGACATATTATTTATTTTCTTCATAAGCTCATCAATATGCGAGTCTTTTTCTTTTTTAGCAGATTTTGAGGATTCTAGTTGAATTTTAAGTGATTCATTTTGTTCTTTTAAAGATATGTTCCTCTTTGATACTTTAATAAACCTATTATGAAGAGAAAATAATTAAGCTTGAAGTTCTTTGTAGGAGGGCATACTCTCACATGAATCATTGCATGATTCATCACTAGAATCTTCCGAGGAGGAATAGTAAGAGTTTACCTCTTCGTTGTGTGCCATGAAGCACATGTTGGCTATCTTTTGCTCACTGGATTCGCTCTCCCATTCTCTTGAACTTGTGTTGTCCCATGTTGCTTTCATTGCTGGTTTCTTCTTCTTCCTTTCCTTCTTGAGCTGAGGGCAGTTCAACTTGATGTGTTCGACCTTTTTGCAATGATAACAAGTGGGAGGTTCATTCTTACTTTTGTTTTCCTTTTTTCCAATTTCACCTTTTTCAGTTTTTGAACCTCTGAATTTTCTAGTGAATTTCTTATTTCTTTTAAAGAATTTTCCAAGTCGTTTAATTATAAATACTAATTTTTCATCATCTAATTCACTGGATTCATTATCTTCTTTACTTGAATTTTCTTTAGAGGCTTTTAGAGCTATGGATTTCTTTTTTTTTTTTTTAGTATTTCTTTCTTTCATGGCCATTTCGTAGGTGAGTTGTGATCCTATGATTTCATCTAGTGAGGTTGTCTTGAGGTTTCTACATTCCGTTATGGTTGTGGCTTTTGGTTCCCAAATGGGTGGAAGTCCTCTAAGGATTTTGCGGATCGTCTCATAGGTGGAATATGTTTTCCCTAAAGCATTTAGTGAGTTTATGATGTGTGTTAACCTAGTGTACATGCTTGTGATGGTTTAATCAGAATTCATCCTAAAGGCTTCATATTCACTAGTCAACATATCAATCCTATTGTCTTTAACATCTACGGTGCCTTTGTAGGTTACTTCTAGTTTATCCCAAATTTCCTTTGCTGTTTTACATGGCATGACTATTGAATTCATTAATATCAAGTGTACAATATAGAGCATTTATTGCACTCGAGTTAACTTGAAGCATTTTATGATATGAATCATTAATCTCTTTTTCATCTTTAGGGACTTATTTTCTATCCACAAGTTTGGTAGGGATTAGGTTACCATGTGTAACAACCTTCCAAGCCTTCCAATCCATTGTTTAAAGATAGATTCTTATATGTTGTTTACAAAAAGTATAGTTGAGTCCACAAAAAATGGGTGGTCTAGTTGAGGATTGACCCTCTCCAAAGGGAGCTACTCCTATTTGTGCCATCTAGATCTTTATATAGCTTCTAATTAAGATTTGCTATAACCCCCCTCTGATACCAATTGAAAGTAGAAGTATAGTACCAAGAGGGGGGGGGGGGTGAATTAGGTTATTAAAAGTTTTAATGAATTCTTTTCAAGAATTTTAACTTCTTATTAAACACACAGCAAAAGTTTATTCACTTAATCAATCCACAACACAACACAAGAAATAAAAACTTTGATTAACAAAATAACCAATCAAACACCTTGAATTAAACAACTAAAGAAACCAAACCAATACGAAATTTGCAGCCTTTTGATAATTTCAGCTTTTGATTGTAACCTTGTGAATAAGTGTATACCCTATATTTGAATGAAATTAGTTTGCAATCTCTTAATAAAGATTTCCGCAAATGATTAAAAAACGTACTCCCTTTTTAGGTTTCTACAAATGTTTAATCAAAATGTACTTTCTTTGATTAAGAGTCTTCTTTTAATCTTGGTTTTGTACTTTCAGCAACCTGCAATTTTGTATACACCACAATATATGTTTGCTGAAAAATAAAGAGAAAAAGGTAGAGAACTACACCAAGATTTTTACGAGGTTTGGCTTATCCCCAGCCTACGTCCTCACCTTTGGCCAATACCACCAAAGGATTCCACTATCGTAGTCCTTTCCGAGCGGAGTAAACCATTTACAAGTGATTCCCACACTCGGCCACTCCTTCACTAGGCTAGAGCAAAGCCTCTCCAAGTGATTCCCCACACTTGCTCAACAATCCAACAACCTAGAATCGTCCAAGAAACTACAAGAAACAAGAAGTAATATATGCGTACAAGAATACTCTCACAAAGAGTAGATTAGTACAATTCAAACACTAGATACTTCAATATTTAAATATCAAATTGAAATAAAATTGAGGCTTAAGTTTTGAATTCACCAAGTTCCTTTCTCCAGATATGAAATAAGCAATAGAAACTTAGAGAGTAGTTACCTACAATTCATAATATCAGCAATTCAGTTGAACAAGCAATAGAGCAAGAGAGAGCTTTGTTTGCAAGATAGCTTTCAGTAGATTTTTTCAATTCTTGGTATGTTTTGATTTGTAAAACCATGTATTTATAAACTTCTGAAAGTAATTTCGTGTTGCCCAAGTTTACTTGGAGTGTCTTTGAAGCTTTTAGAAAATTTGGGGCACAAGAAACTATTATTTGAATTTTAAAAAATTTAAATTTTTTTACTAGTAACAGTGTTCAGATGACTGAACTATCAAGTTCAGTCTTCTGATGTTCCTTAAAGCACTGAAAATTATAGTTTGGACACAAAGTTAGATGACTAAATTAGGAGTTCAGTCTTCTGAAGTCCCAGTTTAGACGACTGAACTTAGGGTTCAGTCTTTTGAGGATGTTATGCTTCTTTTATGTTTCAACAAATAAATCTTCAAATGACTGAACTAACTTTTTAGTCTTCTGAGAAAATTCTTCAAACTACTGAGGGTGCTGGGCAGACCAACTTTAGAATTTTCAGTTTTGTTTTCAAAAGTCCTTTTTGCTCTCTTGCTTTGACTAATTTTAAAACTTTTTTCGGGATTTAAAATAAGGTTTCTATGTTCATAATTAACCCAAGAAGAGCTTCAAAAATATTTCAAGAGATATTTAAACATGAAGTTCTTACAACATGGTCCTAAAGCTTAAAATTCTATTGTTCAAGCCTTCAATGGTATTTTTGCATTATTTTCCTTTTGACTTGAGCTTTGAGTCAACTTTAAGTGTCCACATATTTGCTCATGTTGGTGTTGCTTTGAGCTATCTCTTGAATCTCTCTACATATGGATAAGACTTGATGAATCTTTGATCTTTCCATTTGCTTTTCTTTTGAACTTTGACATTCCTGAAAATCATCACTTAACCAGCACATATTAAATTATCCTTAATTTGTTATCATAAAAAAAAGATTGAAAAGCCATGTTAGGCCAACATACCTCTTTCGAAATTCATAATTTTAATTAGTTTAGCCGACCGAACCACAAATTCAGTCCACCGAAGTACGCGATATGTTTTGTGAACAATGCGATATCTTTCCGATTTTGAATATATTGTTATCAAAACTTGCAAAAATGGTCAGATTTTAGACCTAGCTATAAAAGGCTTACCCTAATCGTGTTAGGGTATGAAACAACATTGATTATAGATTTAAAATATGCTATGTGTCGTTTCTCCTTACTGAAAATATTTTTTTGGTTATTCTTTCAAGGTTCAAAGCTTTTAACCCATAAAACCAAGCCAAATCTCTTGAGTTTCATAGAAAATGTTATTTTGAGAGTATCATAGTGTTTATTCATATACAAATCTGCTTTGTTAAAAGAGTTTTCCATTGTACAAAATCAGTTATTGATTTCTCTATAAACCGACGATTCAGGTTATGAATCTTTGAGAAGTGAGAGAACTATTCTTGCTTGATAGGTAACTCCACCTACGTAAAGGATACGACTCGACCTAGTGAAGGAGTGGGGTGCTCCACCCAAGCAAAGAAGAGAGATAACTTAACCTACATAATGAAGAAAGGCGACTCCTCTTATTGAAGGAGATTTGTTTAAGATCTATCTGCCTACTAAAAGAGAGAGGCATCACTGCCTATTGAAGGAGGAATAGTAAAATTATCATAGGAGGTTGCTTAAGGCAATGATAAAAGCATGGTTGCTGAACCTTGTAAAAAAATTCCAGTATCACTCTTTCCTTTATCTCCTTTACTTTTCAAGTATGTTAATTTGTGAATGTTGTGTATGCTATGAATGTTTTACTTTGAGTGGTGAATGCTATGAATGATTTTAATACTCATGTTGATCAAACATTCTTGTAGTTAAATTATGTTTGATTCAATATGCTGAAATTGTATGGTATTGGTTTATTAAGTTATTCAAGTTCTAGCATAAACTTGTGTGCGGTCGAGCATATTGTTATCAATATCAATATAATGTAATTATTGTAAATCTTGTAGTTTGGTTTCATGTTTAATCTTAAGCTCATACTCTTTATAATTTAAGGATATACGTATATTGATCAAATTGGTTATTGAGGATGCTGCTACGGTCAAGGAATCAGGGCATATGTAAAATAAGTTTTAAAATTGATTAAGCTTCCACACGTTAAATTTTAAAATACCCAATTCACCCTTCTTGGGATTACACCTTAACTTTCAATTGGTATCAGAGCATAGGTTGTAATAAATCCTAATAGGTAGTTGCAAAAAGATCTAAATAGCAAACTTAGGTGTGCCCCCATTCAGTGAAGTTCAATCCTCTACTAGACCTCCAATATTTTGCGGTGTTAACTACACCTTCTAGAAACAAAGGATGAAATCTTTTTACAAACCATGGATTGGAGGGCTTGGAGAGTTGTTGTCCACGGAAATTATGTTCCTAATAAATTCATTGAAAATAATAAAGAAGTTCTTATGGAGGAAAGTGAAATGAATGAGATTGATATCTCTGTGGGTAGCTATTGGCTCTTTCTTAAAAAAAAAATGCAAATCAAATCAGTGTGTAATGAATGCCCTATACTATGTGTTAAATTCAAATGAATTTAATAGAATAATTGACTGCAAAAGTTCCAAAGAAATTTGGGAGAAGTAAGAAATGACATATGAAGGAACCGGTGATGTTAGAGATAGTAAGTTAAACATGCTTACTAGTGAGTATGGAGCTTTTAGAATGAACCCAGAAGAATCCATATCTAGTATGTATACTAGGTTCACTCATATTATAAACTTCCTAAACGCACTTGGAAAGAATTACCCTACCTATGAAATGATTAGGAAAATTCATAGAGGACTCGCATCTATTTTAGAATCTAAGGCCACATCCATAGAGGAAGATAGGAATTTGAAGGCAATGACTCTTGATGACCTTATAGGGTCATTTCTCACGTATAAGATGGCTATTAACCAAGAAATTCATCGCCCTCTTAAAGCTTCTAAGGAATGATCTTGTGATGAAGAAAAAGAGGAGATGGATGTAAATGACATAACATTTATAACCAAGAAACTTGGAAAATTCCTTAAAAGAAATAAGAAATTTACAAAAAAATTTCAGGACTCCAAGATGGAATTTACAAGAAAAATCCAAGAATCAAGTTTGCATGAATGCAGTGGAGCTCACCACTTTCTAGTTTCTTCCCCCTTTGGAGAGTGGCAAAATTAATTAAATATGGGCATGTCTATAAAGACCTAGAAAATTAGTTTATGGAAAATAATAAAGAAAATAAGAAAGGGAAAAAAATATTAAAAAGGGAAATCATAGGCTTCGTTGATGAATCCCTTGTTTTCATTGATGAAGGTCCTTCAGTTGTTTGTCGACGAAGTTCAGGCATCGTCGAAAAAGAGATACCGAACGACAGCAATTTCATAATTTGGCTTCGCCAACGAAGTTCTTCTTTCATCGACGAATGTTCCTCAATAGTTCGTCGACGAAGACATCATCTCGTTGACGAAGGTGGTCGAGTATAAATTGAATTTTTTGTTTCTTATTCATTAAGCAACCTAAATTCTCTCTTCGATTTTTTTCCATTCGTCGCTTGATTCGATGATCGGAAGTCGCTATGGTGCTCTAGGGGGATTCTCTACACATCTAGCGGGGTAGATTTCTAAACTGAGCTTTTTAGGAAACGCTCTAAAGTTGAGCTATGGGTTACGATTCTTAATTTTTGGAGTTTCAGACGTTCATTTGAGGTTTATGGATTGAGAAAGTGTTGCAATAATAGGTTATTTGGGGTTTATCTTATTAAACTAGTGTTTTTGATTCAGGGTTCGAGTGAGCGCCACACGTATCATTTTGAGGTTCCTGCCAGTGTAATTCAGGAAACCAGGCAAGGGAAATAGATTAAGCCAAAAGTTTTTCTTTATGAATTTATCGGTTTAAATGGAACATATATGAGTATATAAATGTATATCATTATCAAGGGAGTTTTAAAAGAAATGTCAGCTGTTTGAACCATGATTTTGAACCTAGGGCTGTGTAGATGTTATTTATGAAAATGAAATATGAAAGGTAATGAAATTTATTGGATATTTGTGAAGAACATCAAATGTGCATTTTCAGTAAACTGAACGATGAACATGGGTTTGTTTTAGTTATTTTAAATTATATGATTATGAGTACTATTAAAATGGTGTGGCATGAGTAAAATGTAAATATTCTGACGAATTATAATATGTATATTTATAAGATGTTGGGAATACTGAAATGTGATAAGAACATGTATTGCATGTGTATTGTTTAATATGACAAGAGATTCATGTGATGTGAACTATTATAGATGAAGTATATGACATGAGAGCCACGTAAGGTGGACTTTACATGAGATCCACGTAAGGTGGATTTTGCATGAAATCCGCGTAAGGTGGACTTTACATGAGATCCACGTAATGTGGACTATACATGAGATCCACATAGTGTGGACTGTTACAAATGATGTATATGACATGAGATCCACGTAAGGTGGACTTTGCATAAGATCCATGTAATGTGGAATTTACACGAGATCCACATAATGTGGACTATATTGAAATTCAAGTAATGTGAATTATGGAAGTGAACTATGTATTATGAAATATTGAGAACATGAAAAGATGAATATTATGGAGATACCAGATATAGAGTAAAGTAAAATGTATTGTATATGGTAGTATCATGTTTATATGTATATTGGAGAAAAGTATACACACTATCCGAGGGCTTGCAGAGAAAGGCGAGTGCCCTGATAGGTATCAAATGTAGCCATACTAGGCTGCATAACCTATTATGGTAGAGGGAAGCTACTTTATGGTCGAGTAATCTTCCCTATTCTTGGGAACTTCTGCTAGTAAACCTTTGGGTGAATGTTGAGTAGGAGATAAACTAATCACCTGAGAGCTTACTGAGTAAGGTAAGTTCTCTGATATGCTTTAATTGTAGCCATAGGTTGCATAAGGAATCAGAGCAAAGGGGTGCTACTTGTATAGGCAGGTAATCACCCTAATCTTTAGGAACTCTCATTTTATTAAAATACACTGCATGTATATGAGTACGGATAGAAAATGTTTTCATAACTATGATATGTTTATAATTTATGATTATATATATATATATATATATATATGTATATATTGGTACACAAACCTCATGATAGCCACACACTGGTGATATTTTCTATTTCGACTTACTAAGATGTGTCTCACTCGATATGGAATTTTTTCTTTTTTAGAACCTTCACGTGATCCAGCCTAGTGGGCTCGGGTTTGGTGTAGCGTTTTGAAAGAGAGCGAGGGTATAAACTTTGGTTTTAATTTTTGCGGTTGTAATACATTTAAGTCTTCAAAGTTGTAAATATTTGTGAATACTGGATGTTGGGTTATGTTTTTGAGATGTAGATAGATGTAGAAACTTTGGTCTATTATGAGGAATTGTTGTTATTGTCACTGCGTGATTGAGATTAGGATGCCAGATACAGGTAATATAACACATGGCACTCGAGCCCCGCTTGGCGGGTTTAGGGCGTCATGAGGTGGTATCAGAGATATATTTTAAGTAACACTCTGGACCCTAGTTTCAAATCTGGGGCGTTACATTTTAGTATCAGGGCATTAGGATTTGGGATCCTACAGATTCAAAGATGATCAACACCAGAGTATAGGAATAGGTGACAATGAGGATAGGAAATGGGTAGGTTAGGTGTTGAGAAGTATAGGATTTCGTTTTGTAGCTTGGAGGCAAAAGTGCGTTGACGATTTCCAATGATTTTTCTGAAGTAGTTGACGACCTAAGAAATGCCACAGTAAACCTTAAATGATTTCATTTCTGAGTTGTGAGAGTGGTTCTAAATTGAAAGTTGGGTGTATATTGGAATTTAGATTAATGATTGTGTTTATAGGGATTATGATAATGGAAATTTTATCTCTTTTCTATTCTATTTGCAGGATGGATCCTAGGGGTGAAGATGTAAAGGCTGAAAGGAGGGATGATATATCAACTTTTAGTGAAGAGGATATTGATACCTCCACGATGCTGCAGGGTATAGCCCGTCAAGTCAGAGCAGAAATGAGGAAGGAACCTAGAGAGAAAAACTATCGAGTAGTAGTATCAAGGAATTAATGAGGTTGAATCCTCCTACTTTTGAGGGATGACCTGATCCAGTGATTGCAGAAAGTTAGGTCCAACAAATAGAGGAGATACTAGAAGTACTTGGCTGCATGGATGAGCAGAAGGTCCGTTATGCCGCATTTAAAATGGCAGGGGATGTGAATATGGCGCTGACCTAGGAATGATTCAATGAGCTATTCTTTGATAAGTATTTTCCTTCATCCACTAGAGAAGAAAAGGTTGAGGAGTTCACCAATTTGACCCAGGGGAATATGACTGTTGGGGAATGTGCGGAAAAATTTATGGGGCTATCTCGCTTCGCACCCTTTATGATTCTGAATGAGGCGAGAAAGGCCAGGATGTTTGAAAAAGGTTTGTGGCATAAAATCTTCGAGCTTGTGGTGGGGTTTCAAGTCCATAATTTTCCAGACTTGGTAGATAAAGCTTCAGTATTGGAAAAGAGCATCAAGGGTGGTACAGAGCCATCAAAGCAGAGAAAGAGGCATGCACCTCCCAATTTTCACAATGAGGGTAGTTAGGGCTTATGGAAGAGAGAAAGGGACATGATGGATCTGAGGCAGGAGACGAGAGATCAAAGTTATCCTGGGTATCAGAATGATTTATCTTACCATGTATGCCATAAATGTAATAAAAGGCATATAGATGAATGTCGTGCTGGGGGTCCTAATTGCTATAGGTGCTGTAAGCCAAGGCATACATACAGAACTGTCATATGCTGTTGATGAATGCACCTGCATCGAATCAGAAGTAGGGAAATCAGCAAGTACCCCGAGGTGGAGGTTGAGCAGGTCGTGTTTACATGATGATCCTGGATGAGGTAGATAAAGCCAAGAGGGTGGGTATGAGTTTATGTATAAGATAATGAAGGTTTTAGTTTATTGTAGTTAATATAGAAATTCAGATGGTGATCTATACCGAATTGTATGTGATATGGTGGAATGTAGAAATGAATGATTAGCAAAATTTCAAGGATGAAATTTCTTAAAGGAGGGGAGAATGCAGAGACCCAAAAAAATTAGTTTATGGAAAATGATAATGAAAATAAGAAAGGGAAAAACATATTAAAAAAGGAAACCATAGGTTTCGTCAACAAACCCTCTATTTTCGTCAACGAAGGTCCTTCAGTCGTTCGTCGACGAAGTTCAGGTGTCGTCGATGAAGAGATCCCAAATGACAAGAAATTCAGAATTTGGGTTCATCGATGAAGTTCTTCTTTCGTTGATGAATGTTCTTCAGTAGATCGTCTACGAAGACGTCATCTCATCTACGAAGGTGGCCAAGTATAAATTAAAATTTCATTTCTTATTTATTAAGCAACCTTAGTTCTTCTTTTTATCCCTCTAAAAATGGCCCTCCTAGCCTTCTCTCTTCGATTTCTTGTCGTTCGTCACTTGATTCGACGATCGAAAGCCACTATGGTGCTCTATGGGAGATTCTCTACACATGTAACGGAGCAGATTTATAAACTGGGCTTTTCAAGAAACGTTTTAAAGTTGAGGTAAGGGTTAGGATTCCTAATTTTTAGGGTTTCATACGTTTATTTGAGGTTTATGGGTTGATAAAGTGTTGCAATAATAGGTTATTTGGGGTTTATCTGATTAAACTAGGGATTTTGATTTAGGGTTCACGTGAGTGCCACGAGTATCATTTTTGGGGTTCCTGCCGGCATAATTCAAGAAACTAGGTAAGGGGAATAGATTAAGACAATTTTTTTATTTATTTATGAATTTACCGGTTTAAATGGAAAATATAGGAGCATATAAATGCATATGATTATCAAGGGAGTTTTAAAAGAAATGCCAACTGTTTGACCCACGATTTTGAACCTAGGGCTATGTAGATGTTATTTATGAAAATGAAATATGGAAGGTAATGAAATTTATTGGATATTTGTGAAGAACATCAAATGTGTGTTTTCAGTAAACTGAATGCTGAACATGGGTTGGTTTTAGTTATTTTAAATTATATGATTATGAGTACTATTAAAATGGTGTGGCATGAGTAAAATGTAAATATTGTGATGAATTATGATATGTATATTTATGAGATGTTGGGAATACTGAAATGTGATAAGAATGTGTATTGCATGTGTATTGTTTAATATGACAAGTGATTCACATTATGTAAACTATTATAGGTGAAGTATATGACATGAGATCCACTTAGGGTGGACTTTACATAAGACCCACATAATGTGGACTATACATGAGATCCATGTAGAGTGGACTATTACAGATGATGTATATGACATGAGATCCATGTAATGTGGACTATATATGAGATTCAAGTAATGTGAATTATGGATGTGAATGCTGTAGTATGAAGTATTGAGAACATGAAAAGATGAATATTACGAAGATACCAGATACAGAGTAAAGTGAAATATATTGTATATAGTAGTATCATACCTATATGTATATTGGGTCAAAGTATACACTCCGCTCGAGGGCTTGCTGAGAAAGGCGAGTGGCCTGATAGGTATCAGATTTAGCCAAACTAGGTTGCATAATGTATTAAGGTAGAGGGCAACTACTTGTATGGGCGGGTAATCTTCCCTATTCTTGGGAACTTCTGCCAGTAAACCTTTGGGTGAATGTTGAGTATGAGATAAACTAATCACATTAGGGCTTATTGAGTAAGGGAAGTGCCTTGATATGCCTTAATTGTAGCCATAGGTTGCATAAGGTATCAGAGCAGAGGGGTGCTACTTGTATTGGTGGGTAATCACCCCAATCCTTTGGAACTCTCGTTTTATTAAAATACATTGCATATATGTGGGTAGGGATAGAATATGTTTTCAAATTTGTGATATGTTTAGAATTGATGATTATACATGTACACCAACCTCATGATAGCCACACATTGGCGTTAGTCTATTCCGACTTACGGAAATGTCTCTCACCTGATATGGAATTTTATCTTTTTTAGAACCTTTGCGTGATTGAACCTAGTGGGCTCGAGGCTCGCATTGCGTTTTGAAAGAGAGCAAGGGTATAAACTTTGTTTTTAATTTTTGCGGTTGTAATATATTTATGTTTTCAGAGTTGTAAATATTTATGAATACTGAATGTTGGGTTATGTTTTTGAGATGTAGATAGATGTAGAAACTTTGGTATATTCTGAGGAATTGTTGTTATTTCTACTACGTGATTGAGATTAGGATGCTAGGACAAGTAATATAACATGTGGCACCCGAGCTCCGCTTGGTGGGTTTAGGGCCTCACAAGGTGGTATGAGAGATATATTTTAAATAACACTCTGAGCTCTAGTTTTGGATTCGGGGCGTTACATTTTGGTATCAGAGTATTAGGTTTTGGGATCCTACAGACTCAAAGAGGATCAATACTAGAGTATGGAATAGTATCAGGGAATTCATGAGGTTAAATCCTCCTACTTTTGAGGGAGGACCTGATCCGATGATTGTAGAAAATTGGGTCTAGCAAATAGAGGAGATACTAGAAGTACTTGGCTGCATGGACGAGTAGAAGGTATGCTATTCCGCATTTAAGATGGCAGGGGATGTGAAATGCTAATGGCTTTCTATGAAGTCGTTAGAGAGAGAAAGAGTGGTGAAAGTGGCATTGACTTGGGAACAATTCAAGGAGTTATTCTTTGACAGGTATTTTCCTTCATCCACTAGAGAAAAAAAGGTTGAGGAGTTCACCTGTTTGATCTAGGGGAATATGAATTTTGAGGAATGTGCAGAAAAATTTGTGAAGTTGTCTCACTTCGCACCCTTTATGATTCTGAATAAGGCGAGAAAGGTCAGGATGTTCGAAAAAGGTTTGTGAAGTAAGATCTTCGAGCTTGTGGTGGGGTTTCAAGTCTAGAATTTTTCAAACTTGGTAGATAAAACTTCGGTACTGGAAAAGAGCATCTAGGGTGGTACAAAGCAATCAAAGCAGAGAAAGAGGCATGCACCTCCCAGTTTTCAGGCTGAGGGTGGTAAGAGCTTACGGAAGAGAGAAATGTACACAGTGGATTTGAGGCAGGAGAAGAGAGATCAGAGTTATTCTAGGTATCAGAAATGATTTATCTTACTCTGTATGCCATAGATGTAATAAAAGGCACAGAGATGAATGTCGTGCTGGGGGTCCCAACTGCTATAGGTGCGGTAAGCCAAGGCATATCATATGGAACTATCATGTGCTATTGGCGAATGCACCTGCATCGAATCAAAAGCGGGGAAATCAGCAAGTACCCCAAGGTGGCGGTGGACCAACACATGTTTACATGATGATCCTGAATGATGCAGATAAAGCCAAGAGGGCAGGTGTGAGTTTATGTATAAGATAATGAAGGCTTTATTTGATTGTAGTTAATATAGAAATTCAAATGGAAATCTATACCGAATTGTATGTGACATAGTGGAATGTAGAAATGAATGATTAGCAAAATTTTGAGAACTAGATTTCTTAAAGAAAGGGAGAATGCAGAGACTTAGAAAATTTGTTTATGGAAAATGATAAAGAAAATAAGAAAGGGAAAAAAATATTCAAAAAAGAAACTGTAGGCTTCGTCGACGAACCCCCTATTTTCTTCGACAAAGGTCCTTCAGTCATTCATCAACGAACTTTAGAAGTCATCAACAAAAAGATCCCGAACAACAAGAATTTTTGAATTTGGGTTCGTCAATTATGTTCTTCTTTCATCGATGAATGTTCTCTAGTAGTTCGTCGACGAAGACGTCATCTCGTTGACAAGGTGGACAAGTATAAATTCAAATTTTCGTTTCTTATTCATTAAGCAACCTCAATTCTTCATTTTCTACCTCTAAAAATGGCCCTCCTCACCTTCTCTCTTCATTTTCTTGTCATTTGTCGCCTGATTCGATGATTGGAAGCTGCTGCGGTGCTCTAGCGGTGATTCTCTACACATCTAACGGAGTAGATTTCTAAACTAAACTTTTCAGAAAACGCTCTAAAGTTGAGGTAAGGGTTAGGATTCTTAATTTTTTGGGGTTTCAGACGTTTATTTAAGGTTTATGGGTTAAGAAAGTGTTGCAATAATAGGTTATTTGGGGTTTATCTAATTAAACTAGGGTTTTTGATTTAGGGGTCGGGTGAGCACCGCAGGTATCATTTTGAGGTTCCTTCCAGTGTAATTCAGGAAACCAAGTAAGAGAAATAGATTAAGCCAAAACTTTTTCTTTATGAATTTATCGGTTTAAATGGAAAATGTATGAGTATATAAATGTATATCATTATCAAGGGAGTTTTAAAAGAAATGCCAGCCGTTTGAACCACGATTTTGAACCTAGAGTTGTGTAGATGTTATTTATGAAAATGAAATGTGGAAGTTAATGAAATTTACTAGATATATGTGAAGGAGATCAAATGTGTATTTTCAATAAACTGAAAGATGAACATGGGTTTGTTTTAGTTATTTTAAATTGTATGATTATGAGTACTATTAAAACGGTGTGGCATGAGTAAAATGTAAATATTGTGATGAATTATGATATGTATATTTATGAGATGTTGGGAATATTGAAATGTGATAAGAACATGTATTGCATTTGTATTGTTTAATATGACAAGAGATTTACCTGACGTGAACTATTGTAGATGAAGTATATGACATGAGATCCACGTAAGGTGGACTTTACATTAGATCCACGTACGGTGGATTTTGCATGAAATCCACTTAAGGTGGACTTTACATGAGACCCACGTAATGTGGACTATACATAAGATCCACGTAGTGTGGACTGTTACAGATGATGTATATTACATGAGAT
Source organism: Malania oleifera (assembly GCF_029873635.1). Lineage (NCBI taxonomy): Eukaryota > Viridiplantae > Streptophyta > Magnoliopsida > Santalales > Ximeniaceae > Malania > Malania oleifera. The sequence continues at coordinate 59,104,562 of NC_080417.1, read as the reverse complement.
CCACATAAGGTGGACTTTACATGAGATCCATGTAATTTGACTGTGCACGAGATCCACATAATGTGGACTATATATGAGATTCAAGTAATGTGAGTTGTGGAAGTGAACTATGTATTATGAAATATTGAGAACATGAAAAGATGAATATTACAGAGATACCAGATACAGAGTAAAGTGAAATGTATTGTATACGGTAGTATCATATTTATATGTATATTGAAGCGAAGTATACACTCCACTCAAGGGCATGCTGAGAAAGGCGAGTGCCTGGATAGGTATTAGATGCAGTCATTCTGGGGTGCATAACATATTAGGGTAGGGGTAAATAACTTGTATGGGTGAGTAATCTTCCTTATCCTTGGGAACTTCTACCAGTAAATCTTTGGGTGAATGTTGAGTACGAGATAAACTAATCACCTGAGGGCTTACTGAGTAAGGTAAGTGTCTTGATATGCTTTAGTTGTAACCATAGGTCTCATAAGGTATCAGAGCATAGGGGTGCTATTTGTATTCACGGGTAATCACCCCAATCCTTAGGAACTCACGTTTTATTAAAATACATTGCATGTATGTAAGTAGGGATAGAAAATGTTTTCATAACTATGATATGTTTATAATTTATGATTATATATATATATATATATATATATATATTTGTACACAAACCTCATAATAGCCACACATTGGTGTTAATATATTCTGACTTACTGAGATGTGTCTCACTTGATATGGAGTTTTATCTTTTTTCAGAACCTTCGTGTGATCGAGCCTAGTGGGCTCGGTGCTGGTGCAGTTTTTTGAAAGAGTGCGAGGGTATAAACTTTGGTTTTAATTTTTGCGGTTGTAATATATTTATGTTTTTAGAGTTGTAAATATTTGTGAATACTGGAAGTTGGGTTATGTTTTTGTGATGTAGATAGATGTAGAAACTCTTGTATATTCTGCGGAATTGTTGTTATTTCCACTGCGTGATTAAGGTTAGGATGCTAGGTATAGGTAATATAACACGTGGCACCCGAGCCCCGCTTGGTGGGTTTAGGGTGTCACGAGGTGGTATCAAAGATATATTTTAAATAACACCCCGGACCGTAGTTTCGGATTCGGGGCATTGCATTTGGTATTAGAGCATTAGGTTTTGGGATCCTATAGGCTCAAAGATGATTAATACTAGAGTATAGGAATAGGTGACAATGAGGAGAGGAAATGGGTAGGTTAGGTGTTGAGAAGTATAGGATTTTGTTTTGTAACCTCGAGGCGGAAATACATCGATGATTTTCAATGATTTTTATGAAGCAGTCGACGACCTCAGAAAAGCCACGGTAAACCTTAGATGATTTAATTTCTGAGCTGTGAGATTGGTCCTAAATTGAAAGTTGGTTGTTTATTGGAATTTAGATTAATGATTGTGTTTATAGGGATTATAATAATGGAAATTTTATCTCTTTTCTATTCTATTTGCAAAATGGATCCTAGGGGTGAGGATGTAAAGGCTGAAGGAAGGGATGATTCATTAACTTTTAGTGAAAAGGATATTGATACCTCCACAGTGTTGCGGGGTATAGCCCGTCAAGTTAGGGCAGAAATGAGGAAGGAACCTAGAGAGCAAAAATGTCTAGTAGTAGATCAAGGCAGTGGTATCAGGGAATTCATGAGGTTAAATCTTCCTACTTTTGAGGGAGGACCTGATCCGATGATTGCAAAAAACTGGGTCCAGAAAATATAGGAGATACTAGAAGTACTTCACTGCATGGATGAGTAGAAGGTCCGTAATGCTGCATTTAAGATGGTAGGGGATGTCAAACGCTAGTGGCTTTCTATGAAGCCGTTAGAGAGATAGAGGGTGGTGAAAGTGGCACTGACGTGGGACCAATTCAAGGAGCTATTCTTTGACAGGTATTTTCCTTTATCCACTAGAGAAGAAAAGGTTGAGGAGTTCACCAATCTGACCTAGTGGAATATGACCGTTGGGGAATGTGTGGAAAAATTTGCTGAGCTGTTGCGCTTTGCACCCTTTGTGATTTCGAATGAGCAAGAAAGGCCAAGATGTTCTAAAAAGGCTTGTGACGTAAGATCTTCAAACTTGCGGTGGGGTTTCAAGTCTATAATTTTTCAGACTTGGTAGATAAAGTTTCGGTAATGGAAAAGAGCATCCAAGGTGGTATAGAGCCATTAGAGCTAAGAAAAAGGCCTGCACCTCCCAGTTTTTAGGCTGAGGGTAGTCAGGGCTCATGGAAGAGAGAAAGGGACATGATGGGTCTGAGGCTGGAGATAAGAGATCAGAGTTATTATGGGTATTAGAATGATTTATCTTACCCTGTATGCCATAGATTTAATTAAAGGCATAGAGGCGAATGTTGTGCTGGGGGTCCTAACTGCTGTAGGTGTAGTAAGCCAGGGCATATCATGAAGAAGTGTCATGTGCTGCTGGCAAATGCACCTGAATCGAATCAGAAGCGAGGAAATTAGCAAGTACCCTGAGGAGGAGGTGGACTAGCACGTGTTTGCACGATGATCCTGGACGAGGCAGATGAAGCCAAGTGGGTAGGTATGAGTTTATGTTTAAGATAATGAAGGTTTTATTTGATTGTAGTTAATATAGAAATTCATATGGTGATCTATATCGAATTGTATGTGATATAGTGGAATGTAGAAATGAATGATTTGAAAATTTTTGAGAGTGAAATTTCTTAAAGGAGGGGAGAATGCAGAGACCCAAAAAATTAGTTTTTGGAAAATGATAAAGAAAAGAAGAAAGCAAAAAATATTAAAAAGGGAAATCGTAGGCTTCATCGAAGAACCCCCTATTTTCGTCGGCGAAGGTCCTTCAGTCGTTCGTCGACAAAGTTCAGGTGTCGTCGACGAAGAGATCCCGAACAACAGGTATTTCAAAATTTAGGTTCATCGACGAAGTTCTTCTTTCGTCGATGAATGTTCTTCAGTAGTTCATCGACGAAGACATCATTTCGTCGATGAAGTTGGCCGAGTATAAATTGAATTTTTCATTTCTTATTCATTAAGCAACCTCAATTCTTTGTTTTCTCCCACTAAAAATGGCCCACCTCGCCTTCTCTCTTTGATTTCTTGTCATTCTTTGCCTGATTAGACGGTCAAAAGCCGCTACGGTGCCCTAGGGGAGATTTTCTACACATCTAATGGAGTAGATTTCTAAACTAGAATTTTCAGGAAACGCTCTATAGTTGAGGTAAGGGTTAGGATTCTTAATTTTTGGGGTTTCAAACGTTTATTTGAGGTTTATGGATTGAGAAAGTGTTGCAATAATGGGTTATTTGGGGTTTATCTGATTAAACTAGGGTTTTTGATTCAGGGTTCGGGTGAGTGCCGCAGGTATCATTTTGGGCTTCTTGTCGGCGTAATTTAGGAAACCAGCTAAGGGAAATAGATTAAGCCAAAGTTTTTAATGAATTTACTGGTTTAAATGGAAAATATATGAGCATATAAATGTATATCATTATCAAGGGATTTTAAAAGAAATGCCAACTGTTTGAACCATGATTTTGAACCTAGGGCTGTGTAGATGTTATTTATGATAATGAAATATGGAAGGTAATGAAATTTACTGGATATATGTGAAAAACGTCAAATGTGTATTTTTAGTAAACTAAACGATGAACATGGGTTGGTTTTAGTTATTTTAAATTATATGATTATGAGTACTATTAAAATGTTGTGGCATGAGTAAAATGTAAATATTGTGATGAATTATGATATGTATATTTATGAGATGTTGGGAATACTGAAATGTGATAAGAACATGTATTGCATGTGTATTGTTTAATATGAGAAGAGATTTACGTGACCTGAACTATTATAGATGAAGTATATGACATGAGATCCACGTAAGGTTGACTTTACATGAGATCCACGTAAGCTGAATTTTGCATGAAATCCACGTAAGGTGGACTTTACATAAGACCGACGTAATGCATACTATACATGAGATCCACGTAATGTTGATTGTTACAGATGATGTATATGACATAAGATCCAGGTAAGGTGAACTTTACATGAGATCCATGTAATGTGTTCTTTACACGAGATCCATATAATCTGGACTATATATGAGATTGAAGTAATGTGAAATATGGAAGTGAACTATGTATTATGAAATATTAAGAACATGAAAAGATTAATATTACTGAGATACCAAATATAAAGTAAAGTAAAATGTATTGCATACGGTAGTATTATATTTATATGTATATTGGGGCGAAGTATACACTCCGCCCTGAGGGTTGGCTGAGAAAGGCGAGTGCCCTGATAGGTATCAGATGTAGCCATACTGGGCTACAGACAAATTAGGGTAAAGCGAAGCTACTTGCATGGGTGGGTAATCTTCCTTATTTTCGGAAATTTCTTCTAGTAAACCTTTGTGCAAATGTTGAGTATGAGATAAACTAATCACCTGAGGGCTTACTGAGTAAGGTAAGTTCCCTAATATGCTTCAGTTGTAGCTGTGGGTTGCATAAGGTATCAGAGCAGAGGGATGCTACTTGTATGGGCGAGTAATCGCCCCAATCCTTAGGAACTCTCGTTTTATTAAAATACACTGCATATATATGAGTAGGGATAGAAAATGTTTTCATAACTGTGATATGTTTATAATTGATGATTATATATATATGTACACAAACCTCATGATAGTCACACACTGGTGTTAATCTATTCTGAATTACTGAGATGTGTCTCACCTGATATGGAATTTTATCTTTTTTAGGATCTTCACGTGATCAAGCCTAGTGGGCTTGGGGCTGGTGCAGTGTTTTGAAAGAGAGCGAGGGTATAAACTTTGGTTATAATTTTTTGGTTGTAATATATTAATGTTTTCGGAGTTGTAAATATTTTTGAATACTAGATGCTGGGTTATGTTTTTCAGATGTAGATAGATGTAGAAACTTTGATATATTTTGAGGAATTGTTGTAGTTCCGTTGCGTGATTGAGATTAGGATGCTAGGTACAAGTAATATAACACGTGGCACTCGAGCCCCGCTTGGTGGGTTTGGGGCATCACGAGGTGGTATCAGAGATATACTCTAAATAACATTCTGGACTCTAGTTTCAGGTGCAGGGCGTTACAATGTCTGCCGCCCACCGGATGCCATTTGAAGGCGTTCGTCTCATAAACAGTTATATTTAAAAAATAATAATAAAAATTTTTTGAAATAAATTTTTTATTTCATATAAATATTTTTCATTTGATTTTTACTTTATTATATTTATAAATGTAGTTAAAATGCCTACATTTTTTATTCAACATGTAATCAATAAGCTAGTGAAACATTTTTTTTATTAATTTGTCTCTTTTATTGTTTAAAAAAATATTTTTCTATTATCAAATATTTCAATAGTTAGAGTTTAATTAATAGATTGATTTAAAATTTTGATAAAGGAGAGTCAAAAAGAAGAGAATCTAAAGTAGAACCACCTACTTGCTACAACTACAAAGAGGTTGGACATTATAAACTAGAACGTCTATTATTTGAAAGCGATTCTAAGAAGAAAAAGAAAAAGGCAATGAAGGCCACTATCTTGAATCAGGTGTAATCCCAAGAGGGGGGATGAATTGGGTATTTAAAAATTCTTTGACACTTATTTACCTCTTAAACCCTTCCTATATATTTACCAATGAATTCTTGTTACTCAATTACTTATGTGTAAGGCTATCCAACCTATACATGTAATATACGCAATTTAAATGCAGTACTGAAAATAAAGAGTAAAGGGAAGAGAGAAGACAAACACAGTTTTACGAGGTTCAACCGTCTTGGCCTACGTCCTCGCCTTGAGCAACCACTCAAGGATTCACTAAATCCCCGCTCCTTAAATTGGGACGAAGCTTCCCTTACAATCCGCTACTTACAAGAGGCACAGCTCCCTCTTACTCCACTACTTACAAGAGATACAACTCTCTCCTCTCACACCGGTTCACACATTGAATCGTGTATAGAATAGAATCTAAAAAATAACACTCAAAAATGCTTCTAACAAAAGCGTGTGAGTACAAATCAAATTCCTAATACATTAACATATGATATAACTTGAAGCTCATGAATGTATGAAAAAAATGATACAATCGTTTTATGTATGATATGCTTCAACACACAAATCCCTATTTAACCAAAACTCCCAAGTAAAGATATATTTAAAATGTTTTGGAGTATACTAGGGTTCTTGGTTCACTTTGCAAAAATGCACAAATATATTTGATGTGAACTTGTTAACAAAAACTTTGTCTTGAATATTAAATCAATCAAAAACACAAATTTTTTCTTCCAAGTATTCAATGACAAACTGAGTATATTGTTTTTTAGAAAATATCCCTCAATAGAATATATAGGTATAAGTACCAAGGATATTTAATCAAGCATTAATATATCTAAAATATAGATCCTTTAGAAAACACACACTTGAATCAAACCTTTCAATCAATCACACAACTTAAATCAAATGATGATCTTGTTTAGAATACCTATGTATATGTATAGGATCTTTCAGGATCAATCTTTTAATCAAAATACGTTTTTCAATAATAAGCTCTATGAACAATATATAAGTATATTTATATACTCTTGAATCAAAAACCAATCAACCAAGCTAAACAAGCTTTCTCAAATAATGATCTTTTCAAAAATCAATTTTTATACAAATATGCACACTCAAGATCAAACCTTTTCTAATAATAATCAAGAGCACGTAATGAGATCAAGAGTTCTTAAGAATAATAACTTGAAAGATCAAACCTCAATACTGGATAAAAGTTCAGTTGAATAAATGAATGCACTTTAATTTTTGGAATAGATTTGCCCAAAGATAATGAAAGTAGAATGAATTGCAGACAATCAGCTCAAGTTTCTGTACAATCTTGCAATACGATGTGTTCTTCTCTTTTTGTGTGTCTTCACTTTGTTCTAGGGTTTAGATAGTTAGTATATATAGTATCTTACCCTTAGGATTGATCTTATCTGTTGGATCAATGAAATAGCTCGCGAGTTCGTTTAATAAAAATCACAATTTTTAGTTTCTCGCAAGTTTAGGCGCCTGAGGTGGAAAACCTAGTTGACCAAAGTTCGTTAAGCCTTTGAAAAATCAAGTTGGAATACAGGGTTAGGCGCCTAAAGAAGGAAGTTCAGGCTCCTGAAGTGGGTTCAGGCGCCTGAGGTTCCAAGGTCAGGCGATCGAAGAGCCTCGGCCAACTTGCTGTGTTTCCCATTAATTCTTCAAGCTACCGAACTTAAACTTTAGGCTCCTGAAGAAATTCTTCAAGCTACTGAAGTGAAGTTCAGGCTACCGAAGTCCCATTTTTCTCAATTTTTATTCTTTAGTTTTAAATTCTGCTTTGCTTCTTTTCTTGGGTCTTTCATAAAACATATTTTCCATGATTTAAAAACATTTCTAACTCCATGAAAATTCCCTATTGATATACATGAAATGCATGAATCCTAAAATCATTCTAAGTTATGTTGAGGCTCAAATTAAATCATACAAAAATGTAAGTACATGAGTTCTAAATACCCATTCCCAAGATGTTCTTGAATTTTTCCGCTTGCATCTTGATTTTCGTACACTTTGAGTTCCATGGATCTTGCCAAGATTTGTTAGCTTTACTTTGTGACTTCCATGACTTGTTATCCTTCTGTACATGCTTAAGATAGTTCCTATTCACAAACTCAATGCACATATCAAATACCAAGTGATTTGTCATTATCAAAAACGGATTGGACTCATAGAGTCAACACACTACATGAGACAATTTAAGTTCTTGTAGTTCAGGAAATGAATCAAGCGACCAAGAGGTTGCTAACATTTGCCTTATGGCATGGGACGATGATGAAGCACAAAGTTCCTCTTCCAACTCATTTAATGGTTCATGTAATGAATCTTGTAATTATTTATATGATGAATCCAATGATGAAAGTATTTCATCTTATGAAGAATTACAAAGAGAATTATTTAAGATTCATAAAATTTTAGTCAAGTTGACCAAACTATACACTTCATTAAAAAATGAGAATAAAGCCTAAGTGCAAGAGTTAGAGTATCAAATTATTGTTGAGAAAGAAAAAGACTTAAAAATTAAAAGGTTAGAGAATAAAACTGAAAAAAGTGATGAAAGAGCTAGAAGATTTAAGATCCCAAACCACTGTTGAAAATGAGAAGGATATGAAAATAACTAACTTAGAAAGCAATATTGATGACGATACTAAGATCATCCATAAATTTTCAAGTGGTAAAGAGAACTTTGATAAATTGATAGGTTCACAAAAGATGATCTTAGACAAAGAAGACATTGGATTTAGTGGCAAAGAGAAGAAGAAAAAGAAAAATCACTATATGAGGTACTTTGCCAAAGAGTCAAAATTCTATGCTAGCACTTCGTCAAATGCTTATGCTCACACTACGTGCTTCCTATGTAAAAAGAAGGGCCATATCAAATTTATTTTCCTATTAAAAAAAAAAGTATGAAAATCAAAAAGGTTTGGAAAATCAAAGAATTTTCTAGTACTAACCCCAACCTTAAGACCCAAGCAAGAATGGTACAAAGAAAAATGACCTAATCTGTAATGACTTGCTATTTTACCATAATTTTTTTTTATAATAACACTTAATTTAATAATCTTTATATCCTATTCAACTGATAAAACATAATCAACTTGGACCCATGGGTACCAAGGACTTAGAAAAAATATAACTCTGATACCTAAGTAGCGGAAAACATGAATCATATACATATCAAGTCATCTAACCAATACAATACCAGAGTTTTACCAAACCTGTCATATATATATACACATCCTAAAAAGACCAAAAAGTGTCCTAGGGTCATAACCCAAAAATTAGTCAGACCCTAGCATAACGACTTACCCTTGTGAGAGGGTCAGACAGTCGACCTCTAACGCTACGGAGCTCTATCCGCTCTTCTATCTGGGGCTCCTGAAATGTTTATATAGTTAGGGTGAGACACCTCTGAGTAAGGGAAATAAACTAACATCAGTGTATGGCAACATGAGTAATTTCATGTTATATATATAATAGTACATAAATCATATTTGACAAAATTGTCTGTATCATAACTGGATAAAACATAATTTATCATAACACGGTATAACATACTGAGTTTCTATACATGAAATCATCTTATATAACGGTACATGAAATAACACCCTGGATGGATAGCTGGCTGGTGTCATGTCTTACCCCCCACATGACCAGGTTGTGCGGTTCGAAGGTGGGACCTAGCAATGGCTGGCCGACCACGCAAGATCAACATACTGTAAGTACAATGGGTCTGCCCCTCCTAGTCTGGACTACCAGAGGGAGGCCTGCACTTCCATAAAACCACATCGATTGTCATTCTCCCATAGTCCCTTATGACGTGTGGTAACACTAACATATACATGATCGTGAACATATAGCTATGGTACCGTGCTTAGTGAAAGCCTAAACCAAGCCATCTGAGTTCTGATAACATATAGTAAATCTCAAATAATGATACATAGTTGTTTCATAATAATTTCTGTCAAGGTAATCTTTTTATGAATTTTCACATATCATAACGTATAAACCATGACCCTTACGCTAGCATTTTGTATCTTATATATCACGGCCCTTACGCCGGCATAGTATAACATGAAAAATCACGACCCTTACACAGGCATAGCATATCATATAAAACCACGGCCCTTATGCCGACATAGTATATCATGTAAAAACCACGGTCCTTATGCCACATTATTATATCATGTAAAATCATGGTCCTTATGCTAGCCTATATCTTAATATACATAGTTTGAAATCCCTATATTGTTTCAATACTATACTTAAAACATAGTTTCTATACTGATTTCATGATTTTCCTGAAAACTAAGAATAACATGCTTATTCTAGGAAAATCACAATATTCTGATATAATACAATTTCATGAAAATTATACTCATGCCACACAAATATGAATAATGCTTTTAAGCATAAAATCTGATCTAAAATCATATTTCCTAATAAAAAACATTAAATCCCTTGTCCTGTTCAACGGCACTATTCCCAAATACTGTGCTAATACATACATAACTTTTGAAAATAAATGTTGTAATATGTAAATAATTTCATAAAAAATACTGACTTAGTTTATCCCCTTGCCCGACTTATTGAAAAACCCACAAATTACTCTAAAAGTACACCTGTGGTGTTCCCAGCTCAATACCCTGAAATTTACATTTCCCCCAACAAAACTTAAGTATAAACTCATCTAATACCTTTCCCCAACCCAGAAATACCAAATACCTTAATAAATATTAAAATAATCAACTTACCCAAATTTTGGGATGGTGCACAAGTTGGCCTAACCAACAAATCCCTCCAGCAGATTTGTAGAGAATCTTCCCAGGAGTAATGTGGCGGCTTCCGATCATTGAACCGGCGAAGGACGGAACCGGTATCGAAGAGACAAGGTGAGAGAGTTGTAGGAGAGAGAGAGAGAGAGAGAGAGAGAGAGAGAGAGAGAGATAGAGAGAGAGAGAGAGAGAGAGAGAGAGAGAGAGAGAGAGGATTTTTGAAAATTTTATTGCAAGAAAAATGAATTCTTGGCCTTTTATAGAATTGTGGTCCACATGGCCTCGTCGATGAGTCACATCTCCTCGTCGATGAGTCCAAGCAATAGTCTTATTGACGAACACCTTCTTCTCATTGACCAGTTTTAGGCTCTAGAAGAAGTTCTCTCGTTAATTTCTCATCGACGAGGCATGAGTTCCCGTCGATGAGCCAAAGGCCCTGCTCGTCGACTAGCACTTCTTTACTCGTCGACGAGACACTGCCGAATTCTCTTTTTTTGAAATTCATTATCTTTCCTTTCTTTTATTATTTAATTATTATAATTCTTTGGGTCTCTACATTCTCCACTCCTTATAAAATTTTGTTCTCAAAATTTATAATCTGTATTGACACTATCCTCTAAAGAAAATGAGCTACTTATTTTATTACTTACCCTCACTTGTAGCGGAGGAATATCATGGTTATATATAGGGTCCTACGAGATTACAAATACATAAACTAAAATTCTTCCAAAACCAAAATACTACCTATTTTGTAACCTACAATACTACTCATACATATATAATCTTACTTTTAATAACCTTAAACCATACTACATTTACTTTACTCATATACCTAGTGCTGATCTTCACTTAATAAGTGTGGGCATTTCTTTCGTATTTCTTCTTCCAACTCCCAAGAGGCTTCTTCCATTGAATGATTTCTCCACAGGACTTTTACTAAAGGAATTCTCTTACTGCGCAATTCATATTCTTTTCTATTCAAAACCTGCACTGGTATCTCCTCATAAGTCAGTGAATCTCTAAGCTCCAACTCTGCATAATTGACCATGTGGGAGGGATCTGGGACGTATTTTCTTAGCATGGAAACATGAAATACGTCATGCATTCTGAACAAAGCTGGTGGTAAAGCTAGCTGGTAGGCAACTGACCCTACTCTTTCAAATTCTAACTTTTGGCAACGAGTATTGGCGCAGGTCTTCTGCTGACTGTGATATGCACAGATTCTTTCCTTAATGAGCCGAACTTTGTCATGGGCTTGCTGCACTAATTCTGGTCCCACAACTCTCTGCTCGCACATCTCATCATAATATAATGGGGAACGGCACCTTCTTCTATACAACTCTTTATAAGGTACCATGTCGATGCTGGCCTAGTAGTTGTTATTGTATGCAAACTCTACCAGCGGCATATACTGGGTCCAATTACCCCCAAAATCTTGCATGCATGCTCGTAGCATATATTCTAATATCTGAATCACGCTCTCATTATGGTCGTCTGTCTGAGGGTGAAACGTCGTTCTGAAAGATAACTGAGACCCTAGAGCCTCTTGCATGCTCCTCCAAAACCATGACGTGAAACATGGGTCTTTGTATGATACTATAGACACTCGCACACCATGTGATCGTATTATCTCCTGAATATATAATTCCTCCAATATGCCCATGGAGTAGTTGACATTAATAGGAATGAAGTGAGCGGTCTTCATCAATCTATCAAAGACCACCTAACTAGCATTCTGACCATACGGTGCCGACGGTAAACCCGTCACAAAGTCCGTAGACACATGATCCCTCTTCCACTCTGAGATGTAAAGCGGCTGCATTTGGCCTGCCAGCCTCTAGTGCTTAGCCTTTACCTGCTAAACGTCAGACACTGTTGCACAAACTCGGCAATTTCCCTCTTCATGTCGCTCCACTAGTAAGACTCTCAAAAATCCCTATACATTTTAGTACTACTTGGATGAACCGTGTACAAGGACCTGTGAGCCTCCTCTAAGATCATCCTCGTAATGTCCATATCTGCAGGCACGCACAACCTAGAATGGAATCTCAAGGCCCCATCATCAGAAATACTGAATTCTTCTCCCTGTCCGTTCTGCACCTTAGCTATTAGCTCTGCGAATTCTGCATCATCTTTCTGAGCGGTCTTAATCCTTTCCTGTAGAGTACGCTGCACTACCAAATTGGCAATAAATGCCTGAGGATCACTCTCTACCAACTCTACCCCATGTCTCTCCAGATCCATCTAGATCGGATGCTGAACCTCCATAGCTGCCAGTGCTAGTCCCACTGATTTCCTACTCAGAGCATCAGCTACCACGTTTGCCTTCCTTGGGTGGTAACTAATAGTGCAATCATAATCTTTAATAAATTCCAACACCCTTCTCTGTCTCATGTTCAGCTCCTTTTGAGTGAAAAAGTATTTCAAACTTTTGTGATCGGAGAATATCTCACATCTCTCACTGTACAAGTAATGCCTCCAAATCTTTAGCATGTGTACCACTGCATCCAATTCCAAATCGTGGGTAGGGTAGTTCATTTCATACTCTTTCAACTATCGGGAGGCATAAGCTACAACCCTACCAAGTTGCATCAATACACAGTTGATCCCTATCAAAGACGCGTTACTATAAATAACATAACCATCGCCCCTCGATGGAATCGTCAGTACTAGTGCAATGACAAGCCGCTGCTTTAATTCTTGGAAGCTCTGCTCGCATTCAGCATCCCATACAAATCTGGCATTCTTCCTAGTCAATCGCGTCAAAAGCCCTGATAGCCCTAAGAATCCCTTTACAAACTGATGGTAATATCTCGCTAGTCCCAAAAAACTCCTAATCTCTTAAGCATTCTTCGGCCTAGCTCAATTCAACACTGACTTAATCTTACTGGGATCCATTGAAATACCATCCCCTGAAATAACATGCCCCAAAAACGACACTTTCTCTAGGTAGAATTCACATTTACTAAACTTGGCGTACAACTTCTTTTCTCTAAGCTTCCGTAGTACCTTTCCCAAGTGCGCCTCATGCTCCTAAAAACTCCTCAAATAGACCAGTATGTCATCAATGAAAACTACAATGAACTAATCTAAATATTGGTGAAAAATTCTATTCATCAAATCCATGAATACAGAAACAGCATTCGTCGTACCAAAAAGCATAACGAGGAATTCATAATGCCCATACTTGGTCCTAAAAGCTGTCTTCGAGATGTCTTCTACTTTAACTTTCACCTGGTGGTGGCCTGATCTGAGGTCAATCTTGGAATAGACCCGTGTACCCTAAAGTTGATCAAATAAATCATTTATACGAGGTAAAGGTGTAGAGACCCAAATAATTATCGTTATTTAATAATAGAAGGAGGAAATAAAAGTAATAGGGTCTCGTCGACGAACAAGGGATTCGTCAACAAGAATACACAAGGGGCTCGTTGATGAGGACATGTCTTTTCATGAGAAGATACCGAGGGGATTTATCGCAGTTCTAAATTTTGTCGATGAGGAGTAAGTATTCGTCGACGAATTGCCTTCTTGACCTCGTCAATGAAGTGACGTGGTTTGTTGATGAAAACCAGTGTATAAATAGCCCTAAAGGCGAATTTTCAGCTGATTTTTCACGCAGAAACCCTCCTCTCTCTCTCCTCTTCGGTTTCCACTTCTTCTCTCTAAGTTTTTTCGCCGGATTTTCACCGGTTCGACAATCTGAGGCCACCGCGACACTTTTGGGAGAGTTCTCTTCAAATCTCTAGGAGTGGATCGTTGGTGGGGCTAGTTTGAATTCGATCCCAAATTTAGGGTAAGGTTTTTATTCAGTATTTGACCTTCCCTACAGTTGTCGAAAACGTAGTCTGCATAGAAATACTGACTTTTTGTTATGGGAAATGTTATTTTCAAGGTGTTGAACGGGGAGCCCCGCGGGTGCAGGACTAGTTGTTGTAGGGACCTTTTAAAAATCAGGTAAGGGGATAAACTAAGCTAGTTGTTTTCATGAAAATGTATGTATAATTTTATAGTATTTAATTTCAGGAAAATAAATATATATATTAGCATTTTGTTTGGAAAAATATTGTTGTAAATGATGATATGTTTTAAATATGTGTAATACCCATTTTGTGTGGCATGAGTATAACTTATTATGAATTAATGTTTTTTGGAAAAATGTAAAATGATATAAAGTTTTACTATGAAACACCGGTGTACGGGCCGAGAGTTTTTATATAGTATATCAACGTACGAGCTGAGAATTTGTATATGATATATCGATGTACGGGCCAAGAGTTTTATATGATATACCGGTGTACAGGCCGAGGGTTCCTCTAAATGATATGCCGGTGTACAGACCGAGCCTTTTATATGTTATGACGGCGTATGGGCCGTGAATGATAAAAGTACAAAATGCCAGCATAAGGGCCGAAGATTTTCGTATTATGTTATAAAATGATATGATGATATTGATTTGACAATTGTTATTATGAAATAGTCATGTATGACAATTTGAAAATATGTTATATGTTATCAAAACCTGATTGGCTTGGTTTAGGCTTACACGAGCACGGTACCATAGCTATGTGATCATGATCATTATGATGTTGCGTTATCGTTGTCGTACGGGGAAGTGTAAGGATGGATAGTCAATGTAGTTTATTGTAGTGTTGGCACCCTTAGTGTGCGAACTAGGTTTGGCAAACCCATCGTACTTACAAACTTTGCTTTGACTTGGCAATGATCGGTCATCCATTGTCAGGTCCCACCTTCGGGCCACACAACCCAGACATGTGGGGGTAAGACATGATAACAGCTAGCTAACCTTTCAGGGTTGTTTTGTATTATTATTATAATATGAGATGAATTATGTTTATGGAAATCCAGTATGTTCTACCACGAAATGATTATATACATGTTTTTCCTAGAAATGATACAGACAATTTTACCAAATATGTTGATATACAGTTATATTTATAACACGGGAATACTCATGTTGCCACACACAAGTATTAGTTTATTTTCCCTTACTGAGAGGTGTCTCACCCCAAGTTATACAAACATTTCAGGAGCCCCAGGTAGAAGAGTGGATAAAGCTCCGCAGCATTAGAGTTTAGTCATTTTAGCCTGTCTGAAGGATAAGTCGGTTGCTAGGGTTTGGTGGATTTGTGGGTGGCGACCCTATGCCACTTTTGGACATTTTTGGGTTTGTGTATTTTATGAAGTATGTGGTAAACTCTAGTATTGTACTATTTTAGTGTTTTGGTATGTATATGATTTTACGTTTCCTGCTGCTTAGGCTTCCGTATTGTATTTCTGATGTATCCCTGGTACCCCTAGGTCTAGGTTGATTATGATTTTCCAGGTTTATTAGTTTTATTATTATGGAAAAAAAATTAGTAAAAGAAACAGGTCATTACAAAAGGATACCTGTTCTTGATTGTCACCTTATTAATTTTCCTATAATCTATACACATCCTCGTGGACCCGTCCTTTTTTTCTATAAATAACATTGCAGCTCCCTATGGTGATGCACTGGGCTGAATAAAACCCTTATCTAGTAAGTCTTGCGACTGATCCTTTAGTTCTCCCAACTCTATCGAAGCCATTCTGTAAGGAGTTTTAGAAATTGGTGTCGTCCCCGAAAATAGCTCAATAGAGAAATCTACCTTGCGATCAGGAGGTAAACTAGTTAGCTCATCTAGGAAGACATCTGAAAATTCCTTCACCATTGGCATATTAACAAGCTTTAATTCATTTTCAGACACTTCCTTTACAAAGCCAATAAACCCTTGACACTTGTTTAGGAGTAGTCTTCTCGCTTGCAAAACTGACACTAACTGAGGTGGGGAATACACCCAAGACCCCACAAATTTAAATTCTTGCTTGCCTGGTGGTCTGAATATCACCTCTTTTAGATGACAGTCAATATTAGCATAATTAGCTACCAACTAGTCTATACCCACCATTATATCAAATCCATACATATGTAGAATAATCAAATCATCCGGTAAGACCCTCCGCTGAATTTCTACTAGATAACCCCTAAGCACTCTACGACACTTCATCACTGACCCTGACGGTGTAGCTACTAACAATTCTACATCTAATAATTGGGTCTCATATCCATACAATTTAACATAGGCCGCGGACACAAAAGAATAAGTAGCACCTCAATCAAATCAAATAATAACTTGATATGATAAAACATTAAAGGTACCTATCATGACATCGCTTGCGGTCTCAACATCCCCAGGCATTAAAGCATAGACCCTCACCGGAGCTACATTCTACTGCTGGCCTCCACGGGATGCCTGATAGCCTACTTGGTAAGGTCTAGGAGTAGGAGTGGTACCAGGTGGTGTAGGGCAATCTTGCACTAGATGTCCCTACCTACCACAGTGATAACAAATGGCTCTCCCCACTCGACACTCTCCCAAGTGTCTCTTCCCAAAAATCTGACAGACAAGGAAATTATGCACCACCTGAAACTCATGACCTCCAGTCTCCTACCTCTGTCCTCTACCATAGTTTCCTCTCCTCCACTGACCCTTCCTAGGTCCCTGCTGCAAGCTTGAGGGCGTAGATCCCTTCATCTGTCCCTGCTCCTCTATATCCATCTGCACACTAGTATCAGCCAATGCTATTATGTTAACCAGCTCAGCAAAATCCTATATCTTCAGCACTACTACCTGCCTGTATATTCCATGCCTCAATCCTCTTTCAAACTGCCTTGCTTTCTTTACCTCACCAGGAACAATATACGGGGTGAAGTGGGACAATTCTATGAACCTTGCCGCATACTAGTGGACTAACTGTTGTCCCTGCTTCAGACTCATGAACTCTTCCACTTTGGCCTCTCTAATAAAGGCTAAAAAATATCTATCAAAAAATAATTCTTTAAATTAGTCCCACGTCATACTTATCGTCATCGTCCTCTACTGCTCTAGGAGTTTCACAGCAGTCCACCACCTCTCAGCCTCCCTTGTCAGTTTATAGGTGGCGAAGAGGACCCTCTGCTCCTCTGTACACTACAATACTGCCAACACATTTTCAATCTCATGCATCCAATTTTCAGCGACTGCAGGATCAGCACCTCTTGAAAATGCTAGAGGATTTATCTTGGTGAATTTGTCTATCATGCACCCATAGCTTGTAGACGGGTCTTCCTGCTCTCTGGAGCTCCTAGCAATCTTAGCTATAACCTGCTAAGCTACACTACGTAGTACTACATCTGAATCAGCCCCACCTGCACCCAAGGGCCCTACACCATCACTACCACTCGCATGGGCACTACCTCATCCAGGGTTCATCCTAAAAAGACAATAAACATGGCTCAGGGACCTTATTCCTATAATTTATGCATCTAACCAAAATCCCCCTATCTTGACATCCTTTTCTTGAGTCAAGATTTAGTCTTAAACTTTAGAAACACAACCCAACAGTAGTTTACTATGGCTTTCCAGAAATTGTCACTCCAGGAAAGACACAGAAACGACCATGGAAGTCCTGCCTTCAAACTGCAGAACAAAACCTCAAATCCTTTTCCCATACTCTGGTATTGTTTCCACTACACTCTAGTGTCTACAAAACCTACAACATAAACTCTCTTACCAAACTGTAATGACCTGCCTATTTTACCATAAAATTTTTTATAATAACACTTAATTTAATAATCCTAATATCCTGTTCAACTAATAAAACATAATCAACCAGGACCCATGGGTACCAGGGATGTACCAGAAATATAACCCTGATACCTAAGCAGAAGAAAACATGAATCATATACATATCAAGTCATCCAACCAATACAATACCAGAGTTTTACCAAAACTTTCATATACATATACACATCCCAAAAAGAGCAAAAAGTGCCCCAAGGTCACAACCCAAAAATCCGTCAGACCCTAGCATAACGACTTACCTTTCTGATAGGGTAGGACAGTCGACCTCTAACGCTACAGAGCTCTATCCGCTCTTCTATCTAGGGCTCCTGAAATGATTATATTGTTAGGGTGACACACCTCTTAATAATGGAAATAAACTAACATCAGTGTATGGCAACATAAGTAATTTCGTGTTATACATATAACAATACATAAATCATATTCGACAAAACTGTCTGTATCATAACTGGATAAAGCATAATTTATCATAACATGGTATAACATACTGAGTTTTTATTCATGAAATCAACTTATATGACTATACATGAAATAACACCTTAGTTGGATAGCTGGCTGGTGTCATGTCTTACCCCCACATGACTAGGTTATGCGGCTCGAAGGTAGGACCTAGATCAACATAAGTCTGTAAGTACGATAGAATTTTCATGGAAAAGGTCGGAGTCGCCACTAACCTTTTAGTGTGGTTAGAACATGTAATTACTACCCCATTAGGGGTAGAATAGGTCTATGTTACCAGAGTTGGGCTCGGGAGTTCGGTTACGCTAGGGGAAGGTACAAGCACCCCCTACGCGCCCGTTCTTACGAACGGTACCTAATTAATTTGAAATTATCCCTAAGTTAAATCTAGTAAGTCTTTAAATTACTCCTTTTTGTGATTTTATAAATAAATATGAAAAATAAATAAATATATACATATATATTCCCTCAGAGCTTAGGGTACGTGATGCCCAAAGGCTCATACCCCCGCAATAAAATCATAGGGATAAAAATCAAAAATACTTTATAAAATACGCTCCCAAATTTTAGAAATTTTATGGGTTTTCCTAAGTATGAAAATACTAGTTTGGGAGGTTTTGGATAATAGATATAATAATTTAAACATAATAAATAAATAAATAAATGAATAAAATAATAATAAACTAGAGTATTAGGATACCACAATATGTACTAATCAACATATATAATGGAAGCTAAAATATCTAACATACCAATAATAGTAGAATATAAACATATAATATAGACTAAGATAATGAGCATATCATAATATTAAAATACTACATGTGCGTTATAAACAAAAATACTCAAACATACCATAATAAACATAATCACGATGATAACAATAATAAATATCCACAAATAATATAATACGTAATAAATTACTATAATACTATATATACTAAACATACCATATAATAGCATGATACCAAATCACCAAAAATATTATATTACCTAAAATATTAAATTTACCATAATAATTAACATACTAAAAGTATCAATAAATATATAGTATTACTCAAGATGCTATATTAAAAGTTACCTAAAATACTAAATTATATGCATGATGTTACTTATAAATCCTAAGTTATTAAATACCTAATATGATTAACATTCTAAAATGCACATACAACTATAGTTTTAAAATACCACTACAACTAATCTACTAAAACTCCTAACATGATATATAACACGACCAAAATTTTAAAATACTAATCATATACTATAAAGTTAACCTACAATATATGCATGAATAATATATAAAAAAAAAAAAAAAAAAATCTTACACATAAGAACCACAACAATATAAAAAAAAACCCGAAACCTAAGAATACAAATTACACATACAACTTAAATATTACGCACTAAAAAAAAAATGACAACACAAATTATTACATTTAAATATTACAATTGAAATCTTACCTTGGTAATAAAAGGAAAAATCAGTGGGGGCTAAGGTCGTGACGGATGAATGCCGGAACTGGTGGGGAGTTGCTGGCAGGAGCCGAGGAGAGGCCTGGTGGTCTGCTGGTGTTGCTGTGCGTGGGTGTGGAGGACCTCCGGCGTTTGCAGAAGAGTTGCAGCAGAGATTGGAGGAGGGAATCGGCTAATCTGTCGTGAAGGATGGCCGCTCAGTCGTGATGGCGTCGGTGACCGGCTCCTTCTGGCGTGTGGCGGTGGCAAACTCTGTCAGCGTGACGGCTCTGGTTCGCGGACCACCGGCGACGGCGGTAGCGTGGCAGCAGATGGCTTTCGGGTCTGCTGTGGAAGATGTAGTGGTGCAGCGGCGGCCAGAAGGAGGTGGCCGACGTTTGGCTGGGTTGCTGGCCTGTTGCTGTGAGGTCGGGGCTTCTGGCTGCCGGAGAGCCGCTGGGTGACCGTGAGGGTTGTGTGGGAAGGGCGAGGGTGATGGAGAGGGGAGCTGCCGGCTGTGGTTGTGCGTGAATGAGATCTGGGAAGTTGGTGGATTCTGCTTGGATGGAGGCTCAAGCGGAGAAGGAGAAGAGAGGATGGAGGCTGGAAAAAGATGATTTTTTTTTTCGGTATTTTTGGCTCTCCGGCTGTGCTGTGCGCGCTCCGCCCCCCGGGAGAGAATAAGAGTTGTCTCCTTATATAAAAAGTTTTTTGAAAACCCTAAAGAAAAAATTCCTTTCTTGATTTTATTTTATTTGATTTTTTATGCTTTTGGTAATAATGAAAAAGGAAATAGTATTAATAATAATTATTATTATTATAGTAATAAAATTCATAAGGTAATAATAGTAATAAATAATAATAATAATACTACTAATAGTAAATAATAATAAATAATTATAGTAAAAATAAAAATGAAGACAAAAAAATAGTAATAATCACGATAATATTAATATTAATAAATAAAGTAATAATACTATTATTAAAAGTAATAAATAATAATAACAATAATAATGATAACATTACTAAAAATAATAAAAATAAAAATAATAATAAATAAATAAAAATAATAATAATAAATAATATATCAAAAATAATAAAATAAATGAAAAATAAAAGTAATTATAGTAAAGTAAAAATAAAATAAAGATAATAAACGTACTAGTAATAATAATAAAAAATGAAAAATAATGATAATAAAAACACAAGCAAAATAATAGCAAAGTACTAATAATATAGGAAAATAATAATAATAATAATAAGAAAATAATAAGAGGCGACCCCTTGTTCTATTTGGCTAGGGCAAAAATAGGGTGTCTACAGCTGCCCCTCTTTGTAGGCTTAGTTGCTTCAATGTAACGGTAGGAACTCTCCTACGTTTTTTGTAGCAACAAGTCTACAAAGATAAAAGATACCTATTTTGGCCAAGCCATTCAACTCTCTATGGCTTTTCAGGTTAATCAAGAGTTGTTTATTTCTGCCAACCAGAGACGATTTGCACTGAATGTAAGAATCCAGGTTGAGGTACACAGGGATGGCTTGCTGCGAATGTAAGAATCCGAGCCGTAGGGATCCGATGGTCCAACCATGGGACACAATGATGGCTTGCTTTAAATGTAAGAATCCGAGCCGTAGGGACACGATGATCCAGCCATGGGACACAATGATGGCTTGCTTCGAATGTAAGAATCCGAGCCGTAGGGACACGATGATCCAGCCATGGGACACAATGATGGCTTGCTTCGAATGTAAGAATCCGAGCCGTAGGGACACGATGATCCAGCCATGGGACACAATGATGGCTTGCTTCGAATGTAAGAATCCGAGCCGTAGGGACACGATGATCCAGCCATGGGACACAATGATGGCTTGCTTCGAATGTAAGTATCCGAGCCGTAGGGACACGATGATCCAGCCATGGGACACAATGATGGCTTGCTTCGAATGTAAGAATCCGAGCCGTAGGGACATGATGATCCAGCCATGGGACACAATGATGGCTTTCTTCGAATGGAAGAATCCGAGCCGTAGGGACACAATGATCCAGCCATGGGACACAATGATGGCTTACTTCCAATGTAAGAATCCGAGCCGTAAGGATACGATGATCCAGCCATGGGACACAATGATGGCTTGCTTCGAATGTAAGAATCCAAGCCGTAGGGATACGATGATCCAGCCATGGGACACAATGATGGCTTGCTTCGAATGTAAGAATCCGAGCCGTAGCGGATACGATGATCTGAGCCACCTCAACCAGTAACAAGGTGTGAAAGCAAATTTGGAAAGTTGTTTCTCTATTTGGAAAATGTTCTTGGGGTAAAGTCTGAATGTCAATGAATGAATCCCCTATCTTTAGGATCTGTTGCCCCGTTCAAAATAAATCAACGTGTGTCTGGGGTCAACTTGCCCTAGTTTTCCAAGTAAACCAATGTGTGCTTGGGGTCAGTTACCCCAACACAACTGAAATCTCTCCATCAAGGATGTCAAATAATCATTTGAAAGCTCAAGACAAGTGTGAAGGGTGCTCTATTGCTGCTTGTGATGTTATAATGAAATGATATGCTGCTATATGTTTGCATGTTGCTAACTTATAATGCAGTGATATGTTGCTATTAATATGCATATTACTAACTTGTGATTATATGTATGCATTTTTATTTTTTGTGTAATGTATGAAACGCACAATGGCAATGCATGAGATGTATGGTAATGCGTGAAATGCATGACAATGCATAAGATGCATGGTAATACATGAAATGCATGACAATGCATGAGATGTGTGGTAATGTGTGAAATATAGGGTAATGCATGAAATGCATGGCGATGCATAAGATGTATGGTAATGCATGAAATGCATGGCAATGCATAAGATGTATGGTAATGCATAAGATGTATGGTAATGCGTGAAATGCATGACAATGCATGTATGGTAATACATGAAATGTAAGTACTGCATGCAATGGATGATAATGCATGAAATGTAGATAATGTATGTAATGCATGAGATGAATGGTAATGCATGGAATGCATGGAAATATATGAAATCTAGGTAATGCATGAAATGTATGACAATGCATGAAATTTGGGGTAATGCATGACAATGCATGAATCTTTTCTCCCAATGCACTTGTGGTCAATGACCTCATCTTTGGTCTCCACATGAAACTCGCCATATTTGAATGGATCTGTAACTGATCTTGGCTTAATCTTCTTTATTCATCCAGTCATGAAAGTGATTGACTCAGCTCAAAAATCACAAAATCTGCCCCAGTTGAATGGACCTACAGCTGATCTTGACTCTGATTTCCTATTCCAATCCAATAAGAAAGTACTTGAATGGGACCTACTGAGACTCAACTCGGAATTTGCCCCAGTTAAATTCATCTGCCACCGATCTTGACTCTATTGTTGGATTCCTTTTGAACTTGACATAACATTTGCCCCAGTTTGATTGCTCTTTCTCCACAAGGATCTTCTTTATAGAAATTTTTGGTGATTCTGAAACTCTTTGACTATCCATCCTCTTTTAATGCTCTAAAGAATAAGAAGAGTTCCTTTTTTTTTTTTTTTGTGATTTTAAGGAACGAGGAATGATTATGCAACTATGACGTCAACTTGCTTAATCAAAAGGCCATCTGCACAAAATAAATATTTTACCATGTTTCAATGCTATTATAGGGAAAAATTCATACCAGTATTCAAAAGTCGTATAACATTGATTTCCCAGCCTAGATGACTGTCCTTCTCTTCAACTGCCCCAGTTTCATCAACCCATGCTTTGATCTCAAGATGGTCTTTAAGACTTGGGACGAAGCGTAGGCTTAGGGATGTAGGATTTCAGAATAAAAGGGAAACTAAGGCTCAACAATACCACCCCAAATAATGTTTTATGCCCCCAGTTCGAGTTGAGGCGCTTTGCAAGATGTTGACCGAACTTGTTATTTAAACAAGCTGCCTACGTACCTTTTCAGGATTAGGTCACTACGTAGTTCCAACTCAGTATTGAGTCTGACAAATCATTAGAGACACAACGTATACCAATCTGGTCAGGACTTTCATTTGGACCATAATGTAGGCTAAGGATATGGGTTAAAGAAGAAAGGAATTACATAAGGCTCAAAATCATCAATTTTATCAAGGGTAATTTGGTCAAAGATCATATATGTAGTAAGTCCTTTATTCTCTTTCTTCTTCTTCCTGTTTTTCTTTTTTTCTTTCCCTTTTAATCTTCTTTTCCTTCTTTTACTGCAACTTTTACTTTTTCTTTTATAAAGGAATCTTGACTTCATTTTCATTTGAACTTCAATTGAGACCAATCTTTTAAAAACTGCCCCAGTGTGGGGTGTGATCCTTTGACGGGTTAATCAAGAAATGAATCTTTCAGGCTCAAAAATGGTTTGCAAGGGATTTTCTTCTTTGACTTTCTTTTGGGTAGCAGAACAATGGCCTGCCATCCTTTTGGTAATGACTATTGTCTCAAATGATTTGCCAAACACTAAGGGGCCCAAACACAGGTTGGATTTTTGATGATCTGACTTTTAAGAAAAAGCTGGTTTAACATTCAGGCTCAATTTGGTTAACAAATGGTAAATCATTGTTTGGGTTCTTTTTAGGGATAACTGGTTGGCCAAAGAGGGTCATCCATCATTTGATCAAAACATGAGTGATTAATTGATAGGAAATTATCATAACAGCGCAGCCACTTCGTTGAATTCCTTGGAAAGTTAAAAAAACTTCTTCATAACGTCTGAATTCAATGGTTGTTTCATCCTTTAACATCTCTTTCTAGCTCATGAACACTGGCAATATTACTTTCCCTATTCCGGCATGAAACATAAGCAAACAAAATTTGGCAACTAGACTTATGATGCAAGTGAGATAACGAAATGCATAATTCATTTTATTGAATATCAAAAATATTCCGAGGCACTGGCGTCCACGGATTACAAAAAGCAAATAACAATGGAAAAAAAAAGAACATTAACTGAAAAGGATTAGATAGTCAAAAGTTCGGTACTCCATCATTTTATCCTCAGTGGATAACAACTGAAACCATTGATTTGAGAACCTCCTGGATATGTTAACCACTTCCTTCCTCGTGTTTGGGCAAAGGATTCCCCTGGACTCCCGGTTGCTTGTCGTCGAATGCTAACCATCCAGCATCTCTTAATGATTGCACCTTATGCTTGAAGGCCCAACATCTGTCAATAGTATGGCCGGGAGAGTTAGCATGGTACTTACAACGAACCCCAGGATCATACCACTGTGGAGGAGGGTTCGCAACGAGCGTCCCAGGGATTGCAGATACCATCCCCCTTTCCCGCAGCTGAGGAAATAATTCGGCATATGTCATGGGAATGGGGTCCACCCTTCGGAAGTTTCTAGTCACATTCCTATCTTGTGCTTGCTGATTCGGTGGACCAGAGTGAACAATCTGGGGCCTTGTGCGCCATTTGATTTACCATGGGCTCAAAACCAAAGTTTCTCTTGGGCCATAGGTTCCCACCTCTGGTGTACTGATTCTTCCAATTAAACTGCCCCTGTATCATTTGTGCCTCTTCCTCCTTCTTCCTATTAGTCCACCTTTTGCCTAAACTAGTTTCTGAGCCATTATCCTTGACTAGGCCTGCCTTGATATCGCCTTCGATTCTTCCTCCCGCAGCCACAATATCCATAAAATCGTGGGGAGTTGCTCCCTGAAGGTGCGTGCGGTAGGGGTCTTTTAATGTACTTACGAACAAGGAGATAGCCTCTCGGTCACTCACCGGGGGGTCCACTTGGATTGACATATCTCTCCACCTGTAAGCATATTCTCTGAATGTTTCGGTGGATTTCTTCTCCATTTCTTGTAGCATCATCCGACCAGGATCCATTTCTGTCACATGGCGGTAGTGAGTAACAAAGGCATTGGCCAAGTCCTTCCAAGTGCGGACCCGAGCCTTATCTTGCTGAATGTACCAACGGATAGCGGACCCAGTCAAACTGCTTTGAAAGCAATGCATCATTAGTTTTTCATCGTCTGAGTACGCGGCCATTGCTTGGCAGTACATTACTAAATGTGTTCGAGGGCATCAGGTCCCGTCAAACTTTTCAAAGTCTGGCATTTTGAACTTTGGCGGCAGGGTGACTTTAGGCACCAAGCAAAGGTCATTTGGATTAACTGAATCGAAAGTATTAGAACCTTCCATTGCTTTTAAGCGCTCTTCTAATACGTCATAGCGACGCTCAGCCTCAGATTTGCTGATCCCCATATCAGAAGGTACTAATGGAGGAGTTCCTACTACTGGGAACCCCTGTGCTGGCATAGCAGGGATGAAAGGAGGCATATTTGGCGGTGGACCCCCCATGACACCAGGCGGTGGAATTGATGTTTGTCCATGATCTGGGGTGAACCCTGGGGGATGAGCGGGGTCCACATCTACTTCGGGATCAACATGCACTGCCTTTCCCTTGTTCATCAGTAACTCCAGAACCTTACTTATCTTGTCATTTATTTCTTCTTGTCCTTGTTCTAGACCCAGGACTCTATTTTCCAATTGTTCACTCATTTCTCTCGCTCTTTGCCTGGTATTGTACTGATGCGTGGTAGTCTCAATTATTGCTTTATGTTACTCAAACCACCTCTTTGATTAGGAAAGTGGAAACCAAAAAATTTCTTCTTAGAATCATGAATGCACAATTATGCATGAGTGAATGTGTTTTGATGCATGATTAGGGTATGCAATAGGTGTTTATGCATGGATGCAACTAGTGCACTTTATATATACAAACAGAGATATGGATGTGCGTGAGACCCATCATGCATGACTATGTATGAAATGAAGTGCACGCATACGATGCAACCTAAATGACAACTTAGCCAATATTCTAGAAAAATTCCACTAATGAGAGATTTCAAGATTAACATGACCACTGATGGGCCACGATTTCAATTCAAATCTTTCCTTAACCATTCCTTTCCTAATTAACGGTCCATGAACCTCAGGTTCTATGAAGGGTCAGATTATGTTCTGAGGTTGGGGTTGACCCAGGCTAGTCAACCCGTTGGATTCATTCAATGTGGACTTGTGGACTTTAGTGTGCACTTGGGCCTCAAGTATTTTAAAATATGGGCTTCAACCTATTTCATGATGGGCTAAGGCCCTAGTTGAAAAGGAATTAGGCTTGGATTACTTGAATTTTTAGGTGATAAGGCTGAAGCCCATTTTTGGAAATCTGGGTTTGACCCTTTTTGAAAATCATGTCTGGGCCGAATTTTTACTTAGGAAAATATCAGGCCTAGGTTTGTTTTTAGGCTTGGATTACTTGAAAAAATGTTGGCCCGAATTTTTAGGTGATAGGGCTGAAGCCCATTTTTGGAAATCTGGGTTTGACCCTTTTTGAAAATCATGTCTAGGCCGAGTTTTTACTTAGGAAAATGTCGGGCCTAGGTTTGTTTTTAGAGAACTGGGCCCGAGTTATTTGAAAAGAGTTGGGCCGACCCATATTTTAAAATACTTGGCCCAAGTGCTTTATTTTTATTTTTTTGAAAGGATGGGTCATGATCTCATTATTGGGCTTTTTCAGAATACTAACTAAGTAGTATGTATGTCTAAATGTATGTCAAATGCATGATATAATACAAAGTATTTCACAACATATATACAATAGACAGCATGGGGATAAGGATGTCCTAACCTAGGGTAGGTATGTATATACAGGGTTCGTCATGACACTATCCTAGTTAGGGAAAACTATATACAAGTATGTGTGGGTAGGCTCTAACCCTATTGACAAAAGGTCCCCAGTTTGGAATTCCATCCTTCCCCATTGGGGTCCGGATAAAACCCATACTGAGTGGAGTGGTTCGCGGGTCCCATCAAGCTCTGCCACGAAGGGACTGACGCTATTACACTCCTATCTAGTCCTATAAAGGAAAGCTCGGGTATAGAGCGTGAGAGTGTGTGAATTTAATTTTTAACCTAATCCCGCTACCCCCACATTTATTCACATGCTATAAACAATATGGAAACAAGATATCTACAATTAATATATATATTCAAAAGATAAGGAAACACAATATATGCAATTAATATGTTTATTCACAAAAAATTTTGGAAACAAAAAATAAGGAAACAAAATATCGGTAATTAAGATGCTTATTCAAAATATCTTACAATTAATATGCTTTATTCAGAATATTTGGAAACAAAATATCTACAATTAATATTAACAAAATTAGGAAACAAAATATTTTTACTTAGTTAAGATTATTTGTAAATTATGGAAGTAAAATATTTACAACTAATTAAAGTTATTTACAAATTACAATATTCACAAAATATGGAGTAATTAAAAGATTTATCAAATTTGAACTTGGGATTCTTTCTAATTAATTAATGGTTCGACTCTCTAATATCCCCAGCGGAGTCGCCAAGCTGTCGTGACGTCCCGGGAGCGCGGTTGCCCTGGGCGGCGAAATTAAAATCATTTTAGAATTTTCATGGAAAAATCATGGAAAAGGTCGGAGTCGCCACTAACCTTTTAGTGTGGTTAGAACACGTAATTACTACCCCATTAGGGGTAGAATAGGTCTATGTTACCAGAGTTGGGCTCGGGAGTTCGGTTACGCTAGGGGAAGGTACAAGCACCCCCTACGCGCCCGTTCTTACGAACGGTACCTAATTAATTTGAAATTATCCCTAAGTTAAATCTAGTAAGTCTTTAAATTACTCCTTTTTGTGATTTTATAAATAAATATGAAAAATAAATAAATATATACATATATATTCCCTCAGAGCTTAGGGTACGTGATGCCCAAAGGCTCATACCCCCGCAATAAAATCATAGGGATAAAAATCAAAAATACTTTATAAAATATGCTCCCAAATTTTAGAAATTTTATGGGTTTTCCTAAGTATGAAAATACTAGTTTGGGAGGTTTTGGATAATAGATATAATAATTTAAACATAATAAATAAATAAATAAATAAATAAAATAATAATAAACTAGAGTATTAGGATACCACAATATGTACTAATCAACATATATAATGGAAGCTAAAATATCTAACATACCAATAATAGTAGAATATAAACATATAATATAGACTAAGATAATGAGCATATCATAATATTAAAATACTACATGTGCGTTATAAACAAAAATACTCAAACATACCATAATAAATATAATCACGATGATAACAATAATAAATATCCACAAATAATATAATACGTAATAAATTACTATAATACTATATATACTAAACATACCGTATAATAGCATGATACCAAATCACCAAAAATATTATATTACCTAAAATATTAAATTTACCATAATAATTAACATACTAAAAGTATCAATAAATATATAGTATTACTCAAGATTCTATATTAAAAGTTACCTAAAATACTAAATTATATGCATGATGTTACTTATAAATCCTAAGTTATTAAATACCTAATATGATTAACATTCTAAAATGCACATACAACTATAGTTTTAAAATACCACTACAACTAATCTACTAAAACTCCTAACATGATATATAACACGACCAAAATTTTAAAATACTAATCATATACTATAAAGTTAACCTACAATATATGCATGAATAATATATAAAAAAAAAAAAAAGAAAAATCTTACACATAAGAACCACAACAATATAAAAAAAAACCCGAAACCTAAGAATACAAATTACACATACAACTTAAATATTACGCACTAAAAAAAAAATGACAACACAAATTATTACATTTAAATATTACAATTGAAATCTTACCTTGGTAATAAAAGGAAAAATCAGTGGGGGCTAAGGTCGTGACGGATGAATGCCGGAACTGGTGGGGAGTTGCTGGCAGGAGCCGAGGAGAGGCCTGGTGGTCTGCTGGTGTTGCTGTGCGTGGGTGTGGAGGACCTCCGGCGTTTGCAGAAGAGTTGCAGCAGAGATTGGAGGAGGGAATCGGCTAATCTGTCGTGAAGGATGGCCGCTCAGTCGTGATGGCGTCGGTGACCGGCTCCTTCTGGCGTGTGGCGGTGGCAAACTCTGTCAGCGTGACGGCTCTGGTTCGCGGACCACCGGCGACGGCGGTAGCGTGGCAGCAGATGGCTTTCGGGTCTGCTGTGGAAGATGTAGTGGTGCAGCGGCGGCCGGAAGGAGGTGGCCGGCGTTCGGCTGGGTTGCTGGCCTTTTGCTGTGAGGTCGGGGCTTCTGGCTGCCGGAGAGCCGCTGGGTGAGCGTGAGGGTTGTGTGGGAAGGGCGAGGGTGATGGAGAGGGGAGCTGCCGGCTGTGGTTGTGCGTGAATGAGATCTGGGAAGTTGGTGGATTCTGCTTGGATGGAGGCTCAAGCGGAGAAGGAGAAGAGAGGATGGAGGCTGGAAAAAGATGATTTTTTTTTTCGGTATTTTTGGCTCTCCGGCTGTGCTGTGCGCGCTCCGCCCCCCGGGAGAGAATAAGAGTTGTCTCCTTATATAAAAAGTTTTTTGAAAACCCTAAAGAAAAAATTTCTTTCTTGATTTTATTTTATTTGATTTTTTATGCTTTTGGTAATAATGAAAAAGGAAATAATATTAATAATAATAATTATTATTATAGTAATAACATTCATAAGGTAATAATAGTAATAAATAATAATAATAATACTACTAATATTAAATAATAATAAATAATTATAGTAAAAATAAAAATGAAGACAAAAAAATAATAATAATCATAATAATATTAATATTAATAAATAAAGTAATAATACTATTATTAAAAGTAATAAATAATAATAACAATAATAATGATAACATTACTAAAAGTAAAAAAAATAAAAAAAATAATAGTAATAAATAAATAATAATAATAATAATAAATAATATATCAAAAATAAATGAAAAATAAAAGTAATTATAGTAAAGTAAAAATAAAATAAAGATAATAAACGTACTAGTAATAATAATAAAAAATGAAAAATAATGATAATAAAAACACAAGCAAAATAATAGCAAAGTACTAATAATATAGGAAAATAATAATAATAAAATAATAATAATAATAATAGTAATAATAATAATAATAATAATAAGAAAATAATAAGAGGGGACCCCTTGTTCTATTTGGTTAGGGCAAAAGTAGGGTGTCTACAGTCATGTCTTACCCCCACATGACTAGGTTATGCGGCTCGAAGGTAGGACCTAGATCAACATAAGTCTGTAAGTACGATAGGTTTGCCCTTCCTGGTCCGAACTACCAGAGGGACGCCTACACTACCACAAAACCACATTAACGGTCGTTCTCCCACAGTTCCTTACAACGTGTGGTAGCATTAACATATACATGATCGTGAACATATAGCTATGGTACCATGCTTCATGAAAACCTAAACCAAGCCATCTGGGTTTTGATAACATATAGTAAATCTCAAATAATGATACATAGTTGTTTCATAATAATATCTATCAAGATAACATTTTCATGAATTTTCGCATATCATAACGTATAAACAGCGGCCCTTACGCCAACATTTTGTATCTTATATATCACTGCCCTTATGCCAGCATAGTATAACATAAAAATCCACGGCCCTTACACCAATATAGCATATCATATAAAACCATGGCCCTTACGTCAGTATAGCATATCATTTAAAAATCACGACCCTTATGTCGACATATTATATCATGTAAAATCACGACCCTTATGTCGACATATATCTTAACATACATAAATTGAAATCTCTGTATTGTTTCAATATCATACTTTAAACATATTTCCTATACTGATTTCATGATTTTCTTGAAAACTAAGAATAACATGCATATTCTGGGAAAACAAAATATTCTGATATAATACAATTTTATGAAAATTATACTTATGCCACACAAGTATGAATAATGCTTTTAAGCATAAAATTTGATCTAAAATCATATTTCTTGATAAATAACATTAAATCTATTTTTTTGTTCAACTGCTATTCCCAAACACTGCTAATACATACATAATTTCTGAAAATAAATATTGTAATATGGCAGATAATTTCATGAAAAATACTGACTTAGTTTATCCCCTTACCTGACTTATTGAAAAACCCACAAATTACTCTAAAATTACACCCATGGTGTTCCTAACTCAACACCCTAAAATTTACATTTCCCCCCAACAAAACTTTAGTATAAACTCATCTAATACCTTTCCCCAGCCCATAAATACCAAATACCTTAATAAATATTAAAATAATCAACATACTGAAATTTTGGGATGGTGCCCAAGTTGGCCTAACCAACAAATCACTCTAATAGATTTGTAGAGAATCTTCCTAGGAGTAACGTGGCGGCTTCGGATCGTCAAACCGGCAAAGGACGGAGCCGGAATCAAAGAAAGAAGGTGAGAGAGTCTTAGGAGAGAGAGAGAAAGAGGGTTTCTGAAAATTTTCTCGCAGGAAAAATGAATTCTTGGCCTTTTATAGAATTTTTGTCCACATGGCTTCATCAACGAGTCACATCTCCTCATCAACAAGTCCAAGTGATAGTCTCATCGATGAACACCTTCTTCTTGTCGATGAATTTCAAGCTCTGGAAGAAGTTCTGTCGGTAATTTCTCGTCGACGAGGTATAAGTTCCCATCGATGAGCCAAAGGCCTTGCTCGTCGACGGGCACTTCTTCACTCGTCGACGAGACCCTGCTGAATTCTCTTTTTTAAAATTCCTTATCTCTCCTTTATTTTATTATTTAATTACTATAGGTCTTCAGGTCTCTACATAATCTCTAAAATAATTTTTCCATAAATCTTAGGATTAGTAATCCCTTTAGGATTAAGAAGATTCAATTTGACCTAAATGAAAAGGGCTAGATATGCCTTATTAGTGTATAGAGTTTGAGTTGTTCAATTCCAATATATGAAGAGATTTAGTAATGGCTCTAATAATGCCCTAATAGTGAATTATGCTTAAAATATCAAATCCTAGTAAATGTGTCTACTATCCTAATGACCTTAGAAAATTAAGGCAAAATAGGAAATTCCAATGAGAAATCTAATATAGCCCCTTATCATGGATGACTAGTTAATGGATGAAAATATCAGCTATAATTTAATGGATAAGAGAGCATGCCAACTTAGGACTAAAAAGGAATTTGTCTTGATATAAATCCAAAAGACATCATCACTCCAAAATAATCAATGCCTAAATGATTTGAACTTGCTTATCATGCTTAATCCACAAGCATGAAAATATTATGCTCATCTTTGGCAAGAAACCATACTCCCTATTTAGCTCTTAAACTTTGTATCAAACTTGGTGAATCTCTACATAGGGCAACTACTGGCTATTCACTTCAAATCATTGATAATGATTCTGCACCTTGGAACCTAGAAATTTTTTTGTGAAAATCAAAATGTTATGTTCTAGGATAATTGGAAGTTAGCTCATAAGCCTATTGAACACATAAGTATTAGAAATAAATGATTATGAAAATTGCATTGTTGGCCTCAACAAGTCAACATTGGCTACACAAGGATTCAACTAAGCTAAATTGGAAAATCATTCAAACCTTAGCCAATCATAATATTCGTCTTGTTGTGTAAACATGGAGAGTTTATATGGAAATTTTCTAAATGAATGATCTTAGATCAAAACGGAGAAAATTTGAAACAAGTCAAGTTTATTGTATGTTACGAAAGGTTTTTGAAGAGATTTAGATCATTACCCTAAGTATTCCAAGCCAAATCTAAGAAATTGAAAAGCTCAGGATATTTAGGTGACCGAAGGGTCAAGGTCAATCGACTGAACATCTATTGAACCTAGTCGCTGAGAGTTTTAAGCGTTTCAGGTGACTGAAAGTTTAAAGCCAGTCAACCGAATGATTCGATTGACCAAATGACTCATCCAATCGACAAAATGCCTACTGTGTTAGTGGTTTTAAAATTCCAGGAAGTTCAGGTGACCAAACTATTTGTTTAGTCAACCAAACTGCACATATATAAATAATCGCTAAAAACCCCTAACTTTTGCCTATTCAGCTCCCTAAACCCTATTCTTTTCTGACCCGATCATGCATATCACTATATTCTACCTCATATCTAAGCTCCAAATCTCTGATTTCAGAGCATTCTAACTCAAAAAACATGTCAAGATCTAAGAGCGTTGTGAGAAAGAATCTATCGTCAAGTAAAATTGACATTGAGAACCTTCACCGATGGCTCTTGACTCCAGGAGCTAAGAAGATCGTAGGTTTGTTTATCTAGGTTGGGATAAAATTGTGACGTATCAACCCTAAGAGGTGTCTCCGAACTTAGTATGACTATTTTATGCAAATCTAGAACAGTATGGTGACCAATATACCAAGCAATTAATGTTCAAATCCTTCACACTCACCCCCAACAACATGGCTATGAGGTTCCACCTTCGTAGTGGTGATTTCAAGTGTTTTAGAGTAGGACCCACTTGGATCATGGAACACGAATTCACTCCACAAGCATTTTTGCTGCTCATTTCAGCTAAGCCTAACTATTATTATGGGCATACTCCTTTATATAAAAGTCTCACTTTGGAAGCCAAGACTATCCACCTTATCATCACTTACAACATCCTTCCTAGGACCGGATCTAAGGATCACGTGTCATATTTGGATTGTTTCGTGATGTGATTCCTATACATTGGTAAACGGTTAGATTTGCCCTCTCTTATTATAAAGTGGATGATAGCCAAGGAGGACACCCGAAGAGTCATTCTTCCCTTTATGAAAGGGCTCTCAACCTAATCTTTGAACATCTTGGCCTAACATGTCCTTCCACTTTATTCATTAAAAGAAAAAATTCAGACAGATTCTCATCAGCCAACATCAAACTAATGGGATATGAGCTAGCTAGAGTACTTGGTTGGATTCCCAAATTCCATCACCCTTGGAGAGATAGTGTGAATGTTCGCATGGAGGAGGACCGTGAGTATGTACGACAAGATGATCCACACCATGAGCAACCACATGCTCTGGTTGGTCCAGCTGCTACTCCTCTTGACTCTGCTACCATCCTAAGTAATCTTTAGGATTTTTGCAAAATATGAACTTCAAGTTGGATTCTATGCACTGAGATATGCATTCAAACTTTCATTCAATTAATCAGCATCTTGCCACAATTGAAAGTCATATGAGCAGCGCTTCTTCATCCAAAGGGAAAGCACCCATCGAGGAAAGCTTAAACGAAAAATAAAAGATGATGAAGAGGATGATGAGGAGGAAAATAGCTCTTCTGGTAGTAAGGATTAGATGAGAGTGTTTTTTAGTTATTCAGAGAGAGATCTTTGAAAATCTTTGTATCTGATTGTAATTTTGTGGTACTTGTTTTTTATTTTGAATCAGTTGCAAAAAACTTCTTTTTGCAATGGTTATTGATATATATATATACTTGTTTTTACAACCATCATAAGTTCTATATTGGAAATACTGACTATGTATGCATGTTGAACTGCTGAATATGGATTGTGACTATCTGCTTATGGTCATATTGTTATGAATTGTATGTTAGTTATTGGTAAACAAATGTTTGCATTTGTTGTTCATCTGACTGGTTGTGCCATAATGCTTCATCATTAATGAATTCTTTTTGTTGATGACCAAAGGGAAAATAAGAGCAAAATGAATATGAATAATACTTTTGTAATAAGAAAAATGAATATGAATAATACTTTTGTATTTTCCACAGGGGGAGAATAATAAGAAAAATGTATTCCATGTAAAGAGAGAAAAAGAAGAACTTTTTTTTAGCTAAATGCAACATTTAAAAAAAAAAAAAAACCTTTTGAATTCTAAGTTTAAATGGGGTAATTTTTTTTTTGTCAAAAGAGGAGAATTAAAATCACAATTAAGCTTAAATGATAAATTTCACATTGTTTATTTTATGTTTATGCTTATTGCGAGGGAGAGCCTTATCAAGGTTACCTCATTTTTCTCCTTATTTGTCATCATAAAAAAGGGAGAAATTGTTGGCCTAACAAGGCTTAATCTCATTTTGATAATGACAAACTAAGGTATCTAATTGTGCTATCAAGTGTACTTACATGTATTATAGCTTACAAGCACAATGAACAATGTTAAATGTAATGCCATGAAGAACACAAGTGAAGAATGGCTATTGAAGAATAGCTTGGATGAAGATCAAGCTTAAAGACTTGAATACTTAGATAGTATTCCATGTGTATTATAAAATAAGTTTTATGTAAGTACTTTTCAACTTAGTATTTGTTTATGAAGCTCTTGGGATTAATTATTGGACCTAGAGACCTTTTTAATGATTTGTAACATATTCTTCCAAAGTCCAAATATCATTTCAAATGGATAAAAATAAGTTTTGAAATCAAAATATTTGAATTTCAAGGTGTTTGGGCGCCTAATGCTTATGCTCAGTTGGCCGAATGTAGGAATCTGAACTAACTGGTCTAGCATCAGAGAGTTCGGCCGACCAAACTAATGGTTTAGTTGACCAAATGGCTACTGCCATTGTTAAAGTCCAAATAGTATTGGTTCGGACAACCGAACTTAGGGTTCAATCGACCGAACAAGTTCAGGCGACCTAATGTAAAGTTCAGTCAACCGAAATGCTACTTACTGTTTCAAAATTCATAATGTTAATTGGTTTAGGCAACCGAACCACAAATTCAATTGACCAAAGTGTGCGATATGTTTTGCAAACAGCACAATATCTTTTCAATTTTGAAATATATTGTTACCAAAACTTGCACAAACGGTCATATTTCAAACTTAGCCATAAAAGGCTAACCCTAATTGTGTTAGGGTATCAAAAAAAATTGATTTTAGATTAAAAATTTTTTGTGCACTATTTCTCCTTGCTGAAAATATTTTTTTGGTTATTCTTTCAAAGTTCAAAGCTTTTAACCCAAAAAACCAAGCCAAATCTCTTGAGCTTC
This sequence comes from Malania oleifera, assembly GCF_029873635.1. Taxonomy (NCBI): domain Eukaryota; kingdom Viridiplantae; phylum Streptophyta; class Magnoliopsida; order Santalales; family Ximeniaceae; genus Malania; species Malania oleifera. The sequence goes on along the minus strand of NC_080417.1, from coordinate 59,067,745 downwards.
GTAGCAAATATTATTGTAAGAGTATCATGATGTTTATTCGTGTATAAATCTACTCTGTTAAGAGAGTTTTCCATTGTACAAAATCAATTATTGATTTCTCTATAAAATGACAGTTCCGATTGTGAATCATTGACAAGTGAGAGGATTGTTCGTGCTTCATAGGTAACTCCACCTATGTAAAGGAGAGAGGCGACTTGGCCTGGTGAAGGAGTGGGGTGCTCCACCCAAGCAAATTAGAGAGATAATTTCACCTACGTAACGAAGAGAGGCGACTCCACCTATTAAAGGAGTTTTCTTAAAGGTATCTCTGCCTACTAAAAGAGAGAGGCATCTCCACCTATTGAATAAGGGATATTAAAATCCTCATAACGGGTTGCTTAAGGCAGGATGTAGGCATGGTTGCCAAACCTTGTTAAAAATTCCGGTGTCACTCTTTCCCTTATCTCCTTTACTTTTCAAGTATATTGATTTGTGAATGTTGTGTATGCTATGAATGTTTTACTTTAAGTGGTGAATGTTATGAATGATTTGAATACCCATGTTGATCAAACTCTACTATAGTTACGAATTTATGTTTGATCCAATCTGCTAAAATTGTATGGTGTTGGTTTATTAAGTTGTTCAAATTCTAGCCTAAAATTGTGTACGATTGAGGATACTATTATCAATATCAATCTGCTATAATTATTGTAAATCTTGTAATTTGGTTTCACATTTAATCTTAAGCTCATACTCTTTAGAATTTAAGGATATACGTATATTGATCAAATTGGTTATTGAGGATACTGCTGCTATCAAGGAATTAGGGCACGTGTAAAATAAGTTTTAAAATTGATTAAGATCCACATGTTAAATTTTAAAATACCTTATTCACCTCCCTCTTGGGATTAGACCTTAACTTTCAGAATTTTGGAGAAATATGCTTTGTTCAGTCACCCTTTATCTATCCTCCTCTTAGTTAAGCTATACAAACAACATTGTCTTGATATAAAACTATTGGAGCATCCTTGATTGATTGAAGACCACAATTTTATTGGACATGAGAAATCATTTATCTGAGCTACACGCATTCTCTACTAGCTTCATGGATAGCTAGTATTTTAGAATGATTGGAGGATGTTGTTGTAATTATCTGTTTTATTGATTTCTAAGATATAGCAGTTTTTTTGTAAATAAATACATATCGAGTTTGAGATTTAACATTGTTAGGATCAAATAGATATCCAGCATATGCATATTCTACTAGTTGAGATTTAAAATCAAATTAGTAGAATAGACCCAAATCAGATGTACCTCTCAAATAGCGTAGAATGTGCTTAATTCCATTCTAGTGTCGCCGAGTAGGAGCAGAGCTATACCTTGTAAATAGATTTGTAGCAAATACAATGTCGGGTCTTGTACAATTGGCCAAATACATTAGAGGGCCAATAGCACGTAAATATGGTACTTCATGACCAACTAATTCCTCCCACCTCATCATGAATTCGAAATGGATCCTTCTTAATATCAAGTGATCGCACCATCATTGGAGATCCCAAAGGATGAACTTTGTCCATATAGAATTTCCTTAATACCTTTTCAATATATTTAGATTGATGAAAAATAATTATACCATTTACATGTTTAGTCTGTAGGCCAAGACAATATTTTGCCTTTCCTAAATCTTTCATCTCAAATTCCGCCATTAAATAATTAGCAACTTTGGTAAGCTCATCAAGAGTCCCAACTAAATTCAACACATCAACCTAAACAACTATGATTTATGGTGTATTCCCAAGAGGGTGGTGAATTGGGTATTTAAAAATTTCTAGGTCAAGTATGTCTTACTTTCAAAATCACAAGAAGTATTACACAAACCTAGGGCTTTTCTAAGCAATCACAAATATCACAGATATTAAGATATAGAAATATTTAAATCATGTACAACAAATTAAATATAACATACAAATGTAGAAAATAAATAGTTTAGGGAAGAGAGAGCAAACACAATGATTTTTTACGATGTTCGGCAAACCCTACCTACATCCTCGCCTCAAGCCCACCCGCTTGAGGATTCCACTAACCAACTCCCCTAACTGGGCGGAGCAAAACCATTTACACACTTCTTACAGGGTGAAATCCCCCTTTACAACCACTCCTTATAGGATGGAGCCCTCTTTTTCAAGTGATACCCCATGCTTGGTCACAATTCACTACCCAAACCGCAGAGATACAAAAGTCATGAAAAAGTTTTGTGTATAACAAGATGCTTCTCAAATAAGCTCAATAGAGTTTTTGGGTTTCCTCTTTCAAAAGATACTTTGAAAAAAAATGAGAGGATATAAAAATGTGTGATCTTTGATTCAAAAGATAAAATATGCAATAGATGCTTTCAAAGATCTAAAACCCCAAAGTTATTTCTCCAAAAATGATTTTCAAAAATATAGTGTAGGAGAAGCTACGGTTGAGCTCAAAATGACTTTTGCAATGAAGAGATGAATTCTTAAATGTTGCAATAGAAATGCTTAAAGATTCAATAGCTATAAAATGGTTACTCCAATAAAAATGTTTCAAGAAAAATAAGTGGGAGAAACAATAGATGTGCTCTTCAAGAAAACTTTGCAAACATGAGAAGAAGAGTAGAAGAGATGTAAGTGTGCTCTGGTTTTTGAAAGGATGAGTGAAAATCAAAGCTCTAAAATTTGAGAAAATATGCAAGATAATCAAAAAGTTAATAAATGAGTTTTGAGTGAGGTATTTATAGAGTTTTTGAAAATCTACACATTAAGTGAACATTGTGGCATTAAAGATTGATTAAATTTGAATTTAATGACTGTTTTTGGCTTTAAAAATAGCCCAACTCAAAAGGTTTGGTTGACTGGGGTAGGCTCCGGTTGACTGGCCTTAGGCGATTTTCAAATCCCCGAGGTTCGGTCGCCTGGGGCTCAAGATCCGGTATGCCAGATCATCAAGCCGGTCACTGGGCTTTAAAGAGCTTTCAGGGGCCGGTTTACTAGGCCTTTACAAATTTTAGCCATGTGACTTGCCAGTCAACTAGGCTGTGAGATCTGGTCGACTGGGACCTTTGAAAAAATGAATTTAAGCCCTCATTTGATCTCATAATTGTTTCAAACTTTTTTTGTATAAGTTAGGCATTTTATGAAAAAGGTTTTTTAAGAAAAACTGATTTCCTATGGTCTCTTTATAGTTAGCATTGAGCATCAAACCAAATCATGCAAGACATGCAATTTACAATATAGCTTAAATGCAATTATAACTAAAAAATTAAGTTCATTTTCCTTGAAGCAAGCCAGATGATATGAACTTCAAGATCCTCTTGGCTTTCATTGTATCCTTACCATTTGTGCATGCTAAAATATAAACCTATTCAAGTACTCAACACACAGATAAGATACTTGTGATTTGTCATTATCAAAATAGGATCAAACTCATAAAGTCAACGATCTCCTCCTTTTTTATGATGACAAACACACGAGCAAAAATGGGTTCAACCTGAAAAGACTCCCCCTTACAATATGCATAAATTGAAATTTCACAGTATAAGCCAAGCATATATGGAAGGAAGGCATTAAAAATTTCAAGTTGAAAGGTTTTGAATTTTAGCTCAACATGCATTTAGTTTTGACATTATAACTTAGATACCAATTGTAATAAAGTTCATATACATAGGAGGATACAATATAAAAAATTTTGCACTGGTTAATTCTCCTCCAATGTGAATCAATCAATTTATTCTCTCAATTTTTGCTCAGTTACTTCTCCCCCTTTTGTCAATAATAAAGGGGCTAGGGTAAAAAACATA